>NC_134359.1:44990715-45063215 GCF_048569485.1 Anomaloglossus baeobatrachus
AAAAAAACATAATAGCTAAATGACGAATGCTAGAGATGACAGAGCCACAGCTATAATGTGTAGTGCACATTTGCCTCCTTTTCTTGTATGTTTTGTATCTTAATCCTTCATGATTTCTTCTCGTCCAATGCCTCCTGTGTATGAATGGAAGGGACAAAAACAAGTCTGTTTTGGCATGAAGAGGTAGTACATTGTACAGCAAATATAACATGGACTTGTTACGGAATGGTGGTCACCTAGACAAGTAGCCCAGTAATGGGGATGGAGATGTACGCTCATTATACAATGTGAACTTGGTCCATACAATGGCGCTAGCTTTCAGGGATGTCACGGGCTCTTCATGACTTTCAGTAATATTCTTTCAGATGACTGTAAAACAAATTGCTTGTTTTTTTTTTTATATTTAATAATGCGTTCAGCCATTTTTTTGCTTTGTGATTTTCATAAGGTTTATATCCAGGGTTTATTTCACTATTCAACTGGTCCTGAAAGCTGAAGTCACAATGAGCAGCCAATTACTGGACGATTACTGGACCGATTACTGGACCGATTAATGGCCCGATTACTGGTCCGATTAATGGCCCGATTACTAGACCGATTACTAGACCGATTACTGGCCCGATTACTGGACCGATTACTGGACCGATTACTGGACCGATTACTGGCCCGATTAATGGCCCGATTACTAGACCGATTACTGGACCGATTACTGGACCGATTACTGGCCCGATTAATGGACCGATTACTAGACCGGTTACTGTCCCGATTACTGGCCCGATTAATGGCCCGATTACTAGACCGATTACTGGACGATTACTGGCCCGATTAATGGCCCGATTACTAGACCGATTACTAGACCGATTACTGTCCCGATTACTGGCCCGATTACTGGACCGATTACTGGACCGATTACTGGACCGATTACTGGCCCGATTACTGGACCGAATACTGGACCGATTACTGGACCGATTACTGGACCGATTACTGGCCCGATTACTGGACCGAATACTGGACCGATTACTGGACCGATTACTGGACCGATTACTGGACCGATTTTGTCCTTTTTCATGTTATGTGCAAGTCAAAATTATTTGGGACAATCCTCCTGTACTTGTGTAGCGCCCCTGAGACCCTCAGGGCACTACAGGGAACTGCATCCTCTTGGGGATGCAGGACCTACCTCCTGGGACCTTGAGTACCAGTGCCGATTCCATCAAAACACAATCTAAATCCTAGTTCTCCTCTCCACACTGGGCATAGAGGGTATACCATGTAAGGGGATGGTCGCCATGAGAATGAGTCCCTGGGTATAGCCAGCCTGGTGGGATGGGTCAGTCAGTCTGTAGTGAGGAGAGGTGTGCGGACGTGCCTGAGCTGGGTCCATGTAACGGTGACCCCGGGGGCACAGGAGAGAGGTCGCCAGGATGGGTACCGAGATTCCGCTGGGACCGGAGCACGCACGGGGCACAGGGCCCTGGGTCAAGCACAAGTTTTAGACTGTTTTGCAAATACCTTCCCAGTGAGGACACCTTCAGGGACTTCACCGAACCAAATAATCCGGGGGCATCAGCAGTAAACTAGGATCGGGGTTCAGACACTTACCTCCTCGCAGGGTCCGCACTGCCCGCCGTACGGAGAAGGAGGCTGTACCCTACAAGGGACAGTCGGGGTCCCCAAACGCTCCACGCTACAGGGACTCAATCTACAGAGAGTGTCAGAGATAGAGCAACTTGGGTCACTACATTGGCACTGGTCTCCGTGGACCTGAACCAGCAACTCCTGGGTCCACAGTGAGTAGAGACTGTTAAAGACAACCTGGTGTGGTCTCCATTATTGCCCCATTACATCTCCCAGGCACAGCCCTACCTGCGGAGTGGCTACCATCACAGCTGCCACTACCACCAGCCCTGGGAGTACCTACATTAAGCAGCAGCGGTTTTCCATCCCAAACCGCAACCCACAGGTGGCGTTACATGACAAAAACCCTTATCTCCCCTGTAAATAACCCCCATTAAGAAAAGCGGCCCAGGACACGGGACCGGGCAACGGCCACCAGAGTGACATTCCCATTTGTTACCGCCCGGGACCGAGTACCCCCTTCTCTAGACGCTACACTTGTAATAAAAGCCGAAATAACAGAGTAAATGTTTTAAGATATGTAAATCTCCGGTGTGAAATCTGGAGTCTGTGCTGAGAAGGAAGATGGTGAGATATTTACACGGTTCATCCATAAGACGACTTATATATAGGATACGTCCATAAAGATCTATGCATCAA
The DNA here is from genome assembly GCF_048569485.1 of Anomaloglossus baeobatrachus. NCBI lineage: Eukaryota > Metazoa > Chordata > Amphibia > Anura > Aromobatidae > Anomaloglossus > Anomaloglossus baeobatrachus. The sequence goes on from NC_134359.1 coordinate 44,992,993, forward strand.
TTCAGTCCATGAATTCACCCTATGGACATAGTTGTAATCACTCCTGTAAAGAGAGAGGAGGTGCAGTCTCTAAAAAATATATTTTTTTAATAAATATATTCAAATATGCAAATATACACTTTCATATTTTTTTTTAATCTTTAATATGGTATTGACTTTTTGTTTAATTTACATTTTTTTGTATGACCCTAAAACAAGCATGCTTGATGAAATCCTGTAGAGCGCCTGGACTTGGTAATGAGATGGGGCTTAATGCTTTTTATTGCACATTGTAGACAAAAGAGGGGGAGGCTCCTGCTGCAGCCAATTCACTTGTTCACGACAGTCATCAACAGGCTAGAGTGAAAAAAAGAGAACATTGGCTGATTTTCTGGAATATTTAGTGAAGATTTAAAAAAAAATATATTTTTCAGTTTTAATTATAGTTAGTTAATAGTGATGAGCGGGCACTACCATGCTCTGGTGCTTAGTACTCGTAACTAGTGATGAGCGGGCACTACCATGCTCTGGTGCTTAGTACTCGTAACTAGTGATGAGTGGGCACTACCATGCTCGGGAGCTCAGTACTCGTAACTAGTGATGAGTGGGCACTACCATGCTCGGGTGTTCAGTACTCGTAAGTAGTGATGAGTGAGCATTACCATGCTCTGGTGCTTAGTACTGGTAACTAGTGATGAGCGGGCACTACCATGCTCGGGAGCTCAGTACTCGTAACTAGTGATGAGTGAGCATTACCATGCTCTGGTGCTTAGTACTCGTAACTAGTGATGAGCGGGCACTACCATGCTCTGGTACTCGGTACTGGTAACTAGTGATGAGTGAGCACTACCATGCTCAGGGGCTCAGTACTGGTATCTAGTGATGAGAGAGCACTACCATGCTCGGGTGCTCAGTACTTGTAACTAGTGATGAGCGGGCACTACCATGCTCGGGTGCTCAGTACTGGTAACTAGTGATGAGCAGGCGCTACCATGCTCGGGTGCTCAGTACTGGTAACTAGTGATGAGCGAGCACTACCATGCTCAGGTGCTCAGCACTCGTAACTAGTGATGAGCGGGCACTACCATGCTCTGGTGCTCAGTACTTGTAACTAGTAGTCGCCCCGATGGGACCAACCTGAGAACCGGGTATGGAAGTCAATGGGGAACTTGAGCATTTTCCCAGTTCTTCCAGAAATATGCTCGAGTTCCCCATTGACTTGCATTATACTTGGTACACAAGTCGCGCCCATTGGGGAGACTACTAGTTTCGAGTACCAAGTACCCGAGCATGGTAGTGCTCGCTCATCACTAGTTACGAGTACCGAGTACCCAAGCATAGCAGTGCTTGCTCATCATTAGATACGAGTATCAAGCACCTGAGCATGGTAGTGCTCACTCATCACTAGCTATGAGTACAGAGCACCCGATCATGGTAGTGCCCGCTCATCACTAGTTATGAGTACAGAGCACCTGAGCATGGTAGTGCCCGCTCATCACTAGTTACCAGTACCGAGCACCCGAGCATGGTAGTGCTCGCTCATCACTAGTTACGAGTACTGAGCACCCGAGCATGGTAGTGCTCGCTCATCACTAGTTACCAGTACTGATCACCTGAGCATGGTAGTGCCCACTCATCACTAGTTACCAGTACTGAGCACCTGAGCATGGTAGTGCTCACTCATCACTAGTTACGAGTACTGAGCACCTGAGCATGGTAGTGCCCGCTCATCACTAGTTACGAGTACCGAGCACCCGAGCATGGTAGTGCCTGCTCATCACTAGTTATGAGTACAGAGCACCTGAGCATGGTAGTGCTCGCTCATCATTAGTTATGAGTACAGAGCACCTGAGCATGGTAGTGCTCTCTCATCACTAGTTACGAATACCGAGCACCTGAGCATGGTAGTGCTCACTCATCACTAGTTACCAGTACTGAGCACCTGAGCATGGTAGTGCTCGCTCATCACTAGTTACCAGTACTGAGCACCTGAGCATGGTAGTGCTCGCTCATCACTAGTTACGAGTACTGAGCACCTGAGCATGGTAGTGCTCGCTCATCACTAGTTACCAGTACTGAGCACCTGAGCATGGTAGTGCTCGCTCATCACTAGGTACGAGTACTGAGCACCTGAGCATGGTAGTGCTCGCTCATCACTAGTTACCAGTACTGAGCACCTGAGCATGGTAGTGCTCACTCATCACTAGTTACCAGTACTGAGCACCTGAGCATGGTAGTGCTCTCTCATCACTAGTTACCAGTACTGAGCACCTGAGCATGGTAGTGCTCGCTCATCACTAGTTACCAGTACTGAGTACCTGAGCATGGTAGTGCGCGCTCATCACTAGTTACCAGTACTGAGCACCTGAGCATGGTAGTGCCCGCTCATCACTAGTTACTAGTACTGAGCACCTGAGCATGGTAGTGCTCGCTCATCACTAGTTACCAGTACTGAGCACCTGAGCATGGTAGTGCTCGCTCATCACTAGTTACCAGTACTGAGCACCTGAGCATGGTAGTGCCCGCTCATCACTAGTTACGAGTACTGAGCACCCGAGCATGGTAGTGCCCGCTCATCACTAGTTACGAGTACTGAGCACCCGAGCATGGTAGTGCTCGCTCATCACTAGTTACGAGTACTGAGCCCCCAAGCATGGTAGTGCCCGCTCATCACTAGTTACGAGTACTGAGCACCCGAGCATGGTAGTGCTCGCTCATCACTAGTTACGAGTACAGAGCACCCGAGTATGGTAGTGCCCGCTCATCACTAGTTACCAGTACAGAGCACCCGAGCATGGTAGTGCCCGCTCATCACTAGTTAGGAGTACTGAGCAACCGAGCATGGTAGTGCTCACTCATCACTAGTTACGAGTACTGAGCACCCGAGCATGGTAGTGCTCGCTCATCACTAGTTACGAGTACTGAGCACCCGAGCATGGTAGTGCCCGCTCATCACTAGTTACGAGTACTGAGCCCCCGAGCATGGTAGTGCCCACTCATCACTAGTTACGAGTACTGAGCCCCCGAGCATGGTAGTGCCCGCTCATCACTAGTTACGAGTACTGAGCCCCCGAGCATGGTAGTGCCCGCTCATCACTAGTTACGAGTACTGAGCACCCGAGCATGGTAGTGCCCGCTCATCACTAGTTACGAGTACCGTGCACTTTATCTTGTTATGCTTGGCTGCCCCTAAACTGAGATATCTTTAATAACTTTTATGTATTTTTGTCAAGTAACCCAAAGAAAGTTTGAAAAAAAGAAAATCAACCTTTTAAAGATGCAAGAAAGAAATAAAATAAATATTACGTGGTCTCATTCCATTGTTTTCAATGCTCAACTTATAGCACTGGTAAAAGAAGGAAATTTTTGGCCATAAGCGTAACCTCTGCACCCTGTATAGTTAAGTCCCGGCTCTAGAAGTGGTACATTAAAGGCTTGCAGACTGTGAAAGACGTCATGTTATGTGATCGAGGGCCGACTTGTGTCGCGATACCGGCCCCGTGCACACTCTGCTGCCACACAATGCTCTTAACGCATCTCCAATAGTCAACTTGGTCCCAAAGTTCCAAAAGAAAAAAGGATTATTTTAATATTTTTTTTTTCCCCAATCTCTTTCTACAGGAACGTTTTAATGGAATGACTATAATAACCTTTTTACACACAGATTATAGAGAAGAAATGAAAAGGCTCTATAAGTAATTCTGTACCAAGTCGTCTACACCTCCACATTCCTTACCATCTGGTTAACGTACGATGAGGGGGTTTGACGAGCAGCCATAGCCGGCTTTATTTTTTTATTTTTATTTTTTTTTTCTCCTCTTTTTCACTTTTACTGTGTTTTATGTGGTTTGACTTATCTTGGAATGAAATCGACATGAGACAACAAAAACAAATAGATTCTTACATTATTTTCAATTTGTTTACTTATTAAAATATTAATCTCAATATGGTAATATTTTTCTTGTAAACATGTGTTGCTTAAATATGTCTTTGTGTATTGTTGTTGGGTGGAGAGCGAGGATGTGAGGGATGAGATGCCTGGTGCAGAGTCTTACATTCGCCTCTGCCAGTCCGGTACCAGGTACCAGAGAATGGGACTGTTTACATTTTGATTCCTGCCATATTGTTTCCAGCCTACTTAATGTAATGTATTCAGTTTTCTTCATCTGAAATGCTGCTGAAACAGTAAAATCTGTTTGCATTCTCGTACTCCAGAAAGATCGGCTGCACAACCATGCAAACAAGCAAATCCTGTTTATTTCCAGAAATCTGGACATCTGTGATGTTATATTTGACTGTAGATTTCTTAAAGGTGCTGTCCATTCCCTAAGGTTGGTATTCCATATAATTTTAGCTAGGGTCTGACACCCTGTATCCCCACTGGGGAGATAGAAATACTATATGGAGGTGAATATGGCGGCTTTATTTACTGTATACTACGTGGTGCCAAGAACTGCATTTGACGAGATCCTTCCCCTTTATCCCACAATCAACAGAGCGAGAGATTAGTGACAATCCAAAGAACATTTATTCCAAGCAAATCAAACGGTCCATAACATAATCCACCATACAGAGGGTAAAAATAGTCCTGAAACACGGATATAGTCCAGTAAGCAATAAATGTCCAGGTCTCTCTGGGGAGCCACAGCTACTGCCCCGGAGGATGACTTGTCCTGCTTCCCTTGAAGTTCTCAAGCAGACTACCTCCCTCTTCTCCTGCTCAGAAAGACTGAATCAATAATCCATCAGGTAAGTAGAGAGTTTAGGTGGATTCCAGGCCCCCTCCCCCACACCTAGGAACAGAAGCACTTCAAGGAGTTATAACCCTGCAGACAGGATAAACAATACATCGAATAGACAGATCACCATGCCCAACACATGAACCCACACAAAATGGTACATGACCCACAATATCCCCCCATCACACTGCAGATCAGCTCTTATTCTCTTCAATGGAAGCTGATCTGCAATTTTTTCTTTCACAATCACTTTTTTTGTTGCTAGAATTGGGTTTCCAAATGTTACTTTTTGTTGTAACCGAGTCTCGTATTGAAAAAAAACCTATTGATCAGTTTTAGTGTATTGACTGCACCTCAACTCTGTGTTACGATGTGACGGTTGATTAACGAGGGATAGGGCTGTCCCACATGCTAAGGGGCCCTATGCTATCACTAACCTCAGGAATACTCCTAATGGTGTACACACCTGAGTCCCATGCCTTGCTATGCTCCTGACCAGACCTAACCTGATACCCCCTTCCCACCAGGGAAGGACGGGGCAGGAGTGTGAGGTTAACCACAGATAAAGACAGACAAGGGAAAACCAAAGCTGATACACTGCACACATACAGACACACACACACACACACACACACACACACACACAAACACACACACACACACACACACACACACCACACACAATTAGACAATAAGAGATTCTCCAGGAAAAGAGTGGAAAGGTCAACAGAGTCCACAACCGCACAAAGCAGAAAGCACTACTTCCACTAGATAGCCTGAAACACCACATCTCACCTTACCAACGAAGATAAACTATAGCTGGCTTAGGTGGAAGCATTCATTCAGCATAAATAGGAGGGGAGCAAATATGATTGGCTTCCCCACAACATGTGATCAAAGGAGACTAACAAACAGAGATTAACTCTTACTAGCATGCCTATGAATCAGCACACAGCAGGTCGACGCCTGAGTCTGCCTGCGTTGATCCCAGACACCGAAGAATCTCGCAGGTGAAGTGTCAGAATCTATAATTTGAATAGAACAGTTGTCAAAGTTTAAGACACTTTGGAGTGAAAAAGTGTTATTTTAGTGCATTTTGCAGGAAATGATGGAATCTAGTGTTAGATAGAAATGGTGCAAATTGATCGTCAGCACCCAGTCGGTAAACTGTGGCTATTAGATGGAAGCCCAGAGGACTGCCTCCTACCTGACAGCTTCTCAACTCTTCTTTTAATCAGCTCTTTTGGCACAACATCATCATTTTGGCCATTTGCATGATGAATATGTGATGTCACGCTGGGCTGACCAACCAAAACAAGAGACACGGATGAGAGGAGTTCCTGTCCGGCAGCCACTGATCACTGACATGGCTGCTGAGCCAGGTCCCGGAAATTGATTTAGTTTTTGATAACTGTAATAGTCCCTACTATAGCACACTCTTAACAGGCATCTGATAGCTAGATGGGGACATGGCCTGATGTGTGACAACAATTGCTAATGATTAGGAACAACATATTGTATCATAGTAAGACAGCCAAGAGTTACCGTGAAATTAGACAAAATTAAGATGGGGGACAGGAAACTGCAAATGAAGAATTAAAATCGTTTAAGGCTGAAGAGCAGGAGTGCCTCCGGCGATTCAGCCTTAAGCGGGCTTTACACGCTGTGACATCGCTAATGCGGAGTCGTTGGGGTCACGGAATTCGTGACGCACATCCGGCCGCATTAGCGATGCCGTTGCGTGTGACACCGATAAGCGATTTTGCATCGTTGCAAAAACGTGCAAAATCGCTAATCGGCGACACGGGGGTCCATTCTCAAATCTCGTTACTGCAGCAGTAACGAGGTTGTTCCTCGTTCCTGCGGCAGCACACATCGCTGCGTGTGACGCCGCAGGAACGAGGAAGCTCCCCTTACCTGCCTCCCGGCCGCTATGAGGAAGGAAGGAGGTGGGCGGGATGTTACGTCCCACTCAGCTCCGCCCCTCCGCTGCTATTGGGCGGCGGTTCAGTGACGTCGCTGTGACGCTGCACGGACCGCCCCCTTAGAAAGGAGGCGGTTCGCCCGTCACAGCGACGTCGCCGGACAGGTATGTATGTGTGATGGCTGTTGTGCGACACGGGCAGCGATTTGCCCGTGTCGCGCAACAGATGGGGGCGGCTACCCACACTAGCGATATCGGGACCGATATCGCAGTGTGTAAAGTAGCCTTTAGGCAATTGTGGCGCCCCAGGACCTGGTCGCCACAACAGCATTGCCCTCCCAAAGGGTTAATGCTGAGCCTGGAGGTAATTGGGAGATCTATTGGCCAGTAAGTTTAACACCCAACGCAGTTCTCCCTCCGGCCAGCAGGGGGAGCTCTGAACCTGGAACTTCAGGGAGCATTCCTTAAGTCTAGCTGGAGGGAGGAAGTGTACGCAGTCTGTAGGGATAAGTGGAAGGAAGCAGACGCAGAGTGAGCTGTCCTGCAGAACTGGGGCCTAGAGCTGGAATAGCTTGGCCCAGGGAAGCAGGAGTAGCTGAGAGGCAGCAGAGAGACTCGGACATCGGAGTCTGTGGTTGCCAGGGTATAAAATCCGTCCCTGGTAGCCGAATCCGGAGGGCAGGAGAGCTGCAAGCCCCTGGCCCAGAAGCAACCTGAAGGAACAGCTGCAATCCAAGGGCCCGGTGTGGACTCCAGCAGAGAAGCCCCAGAGAGGGCCTGCGCAGTCTACCCCACAGAAAAAGGGGCGAACCACCGGTCCCAGCAGCAAGAGGGCAATTGCTAACCCAAAGTGCAGTGTCCTAAACAGCAAAGAAAGATTAAGGAGTAGGCCTCATACTCAACTGGCCAAAGATCACCCCAGGCACTTCCAGGCCGGCCGGACCATCTTTACCATCTGTGACGGTCTCCCTGGACTAAACTTCTGCCGAGTAAAAGAGGAGAAGGTAAAGAGACTACTGTTTGTGCCTGTTTCTTTCATTGCTTGTCGGCCCTGCACCGTGCTAGTCACACAACACCATAGACTTCCACAAGCACCAACTGTGTCCCGGGGCACCGCTCCACCTGTGGGGAGCAGTACCACCATCGCTGCCACTTCATCACCCCGGAGGCCTCACACAGCAGCGGCGGCTTAATAGCCGCATACCACAGGTGGCGTCACGAACACAAACTTAAAGTCATCGGCCACATATTCTACTGACACCCACCAGGGCCACGGAGCCGGGCCCAGCCACCACTGACTACCACCGGACTAGTCCGGCCCGGCACCGGGTGTCCCATAGCCCTGGGGTGGGCGAGTCAATTTTGGCGTCACGAACAGGATTTCGTGCCCGGTCCCACCGGGTACTGTGCGCCTGCAGGAATTGTGCTTAAAAGACTGTGTACTGGTTGTAAATTGCCGCCGCCATTAGCCGCGCCGAGCGCAGGAAGAAGGGGGGCGTGCCTGACAAAGAGCGCGAAGGGAGCGCGCCATCAGAGCAGAGCGCTGTTAACCCCGCGCGACCCAGAAGAAAATTTGAAAAGTGAACGGAGCCTGGTAAGGTTCACTAAGGGGGAGGAAGATGTCCGACTCAGAGGGAGAGCAGGTGGCTGCCATAGCCCGAGACGCCGCAGCACCAGCCGAAGCAATCCCAGTCGCCGTCGCCCCAGCCCCCGCTGTAGCGCCGGTAATGCCGATCACCATGCCGTACATACCGGGAGCAGAATGGCTGCCGCAGTACTCCGGGGAGTCCCATACCTTGAGTGACTTCAGAGAAAGCCTGCACAGCTTGTTCCGGGTGTATCCGCTGACTGAGAGCCAGAAGGTGGGCATAGTAATGGGACAGCTAGCCGGCGCAGCCCAGCGTGAAGCGAAGTCCTGGCCTGATACAGATAAAGGGACAGCAGCCCAGATACTGGCCAAGCTAAAGAGTACTTTTGACACCCGCACCGCAGCAGAGATAAAGATGAGATTCTTTGGGTGCAAGTGTGGAGCCCCGCAAACGCTGTGTCGGTGCATTACCTTCAGGGACTCCACTCAGCTGGATCTGTCTGGTCACAGGTAGGAAACCTTCTTTGTAGTTTGTCGTGACGCCACTCTCAGATTTGCGGTCAGTGGGGGACCGCCACTGCAGGTTAAGGGATGCCTGGGGCTGATGGTGGGTGCAGCCAGTTGTAGTAGCCTCCTGAGAGTGAGGCAAGCCCCAGGGCCCTGTGTAGATGCGTAGAACTACAAGGCGCAGAATGACTCAACACAGGCAGGATGTCTTTCAGGGTTTTTACTCACAGTTGATGGCAGGGTGAGTGACCCGGGCGTAGCTGGGATGAACCAAGTGGGAACCAGGTGTCCTTCAGGCTGACTTGTGAGGGTGACTACTAACTCGCCTTCCTTAGCCCTTGGTGGTTTGGGGTAACCCCGACTTTGAGTCCCTATGGTGGTCACCCAGGGAAGATGCTGCAGCCTCTCTCCCCTTCGTTTGCCGTTTGCTTGTCGCCTGGACCAGGCCACTCCAGCTGCTTGCCTCCTGTGACCTATGGGCCCTAACTGTGGCTACGTGGCTGCGGCTTTTGTGGTGTTGTGGCGTGGGCTTTGAGAGCCCCACACCGGCAGGTTTAGCAAAAGAAAGCTGGATCTATCTCCGCTTCGGGATCTGCCGCCCGTTTGGGCCTGGTACTCTCTAGCAGTCTCCTTACTTCCCACTCCGTTGCTCTCTCTCTAGCTGAAGATGGATTTCGGGTAGCACTCCTAGTTGACCGTTCTCCCCCGTCGGTAGCCACTGCGCGGACGCTGTCAGATTACAGCAGCCCACGGGATCTGCTCCTCACTCGAGCTCCCTGGACTCTGCACTGCCTGGCTCACATCTGGGACCTTCACATCTGCTCCTGTCTGAGCTTCACTTTCCTGCTCCTCACTCCTCCACACTCTGCTGCAGACTCTAGACTGTTTACTCCTCCTTCTCTTTTCCCTTTTGTGCCTGCCTACGCCACCTAGCAACCAGACTCTCTTACCACACCCCTTGAGAGGAGATGGAGGCTTTTGGCCCCCTCCACTATTCCAGTGAAGGTGAAGGCTTTTCCCCCTCCTGGGATCCCCAGGGGTCCTCTCATGGGTACATGTGTGAGACCTGATCACTATGCGCCTGTGTTCCACACCCCGGTCAGCCTTCTGGATTACCTGTGTTGTACTGTCCCCAGCATGGGTGCAGTACTCAGTGGTGCCTGACCAGGTCAGGGGCGCCACATTCCCCCTTAGTTATCACCAGCACGTCCTCGGGCTGCAAGACAACATTTTAAAAATGCATAAAACATTAAAACATGTAAAACATTTAAAAGCACCAGGTACCATACCTCACCACCCTCCACCCACAAGTCCGTCAACCCACCCAAAACCCTTTCACGTTGGCCGCGACTTCAGCCACTTCTGGCAGGATGTAGAGGCGGCTTTCATGGTCTGGTGGTCTTCAGGGTATACCTGGCCTGGTGGATCCGCGCCTTCAGCCTCTTCTGGCAGGATGTAGAGGCGGCCTCCACAGTTGGTGCTGACCAGGTACCCTCTTTGTGGTGGAGAGCCAGGCCCCATAAACAGGCATGCTCTCTGGTCGCAGGTGAGCCAAGGCCCTATATACGGACGGGCTCCTCCTGGTTGCAGACGAGCCAAGCCCCTAAACAGGCTGACTCTGGTGGTGGTGGTGCCCTCTGGTGTAACTATTTACACTGCGAGAGTTTGTGGCTATAGCCAGTTCATAGCCTTAAGGTTTATTTCTCACATCAGTTTATGTGGGCACATTCTTAAACTTGTAAAACGTTGCAAAACAAACTTTTTCCAAACTGGTAACTTCTATGCTTCTTTCTGTACTTTATGTGGATTCCTCTACTCTTCCATACCAGGGCTTGGGCCTGTAGGGCTGCGGCACCTGTTGGTTTCTTGATCTCTTTCTTCGTCTGTGGGTTCGTTGTATTTTCTTTCTTCTTTGGGACATGGTACTACATCTAGCGCGTACCAGCCTCTTTCGCCTTGATGCAGGGTAAACTGTACGGAGTCTCCCATTTTTAAGTTTCTGCCAGGGTGTCCTCTGGGCAGATGAGCTCTCACATCTCTTCTATTGACGAAGATACCTTCTTTGATACCAGGTGCAACAATGAACCCGTATCCTGACTTTAGGCTGAAGTCCTCCACTACTCCTCTACAAAGGGGTCCTCTGACCTGGGCTTTGGACCTTCTCAGGAACCGTTTTTCTTGTAGGTCTCTGGCCGTGACTTCTCTCTGCTCTGGGGATGGCGGTGCAGGGAAAGACTGGGTTCTACTACGGCGCCGTGTCTTGCGGGTTGGATTCTGCGAGGTGCAGCTTACAAGCTCCCAGGTGAGGCTTTGGGGCAGATCTTCCTCAGCAGGTGTCAGGTCTTCCTCGTCCCAGCGGGAATACGGCAGCATCTCTGGCTCGGGGCATGGATCCACTGCTGGTGGCTCCTGAGTCAGCTCCTCAGTTTCCTGGCCTCCTCTCCCCCTTAGTTCTTCTTGGCACTCCTTTGGTGGCAGTGCTGGGGATGGGCTTTCTTCAGCAGGCCCAGGCGGGGGACTCTTTGGCGTGGTTGCTGCAGGGGTTGCTGGAATCCTCTTGGGGGTATGCGGAGGGAGCATGTACTGGTCCACCAACCATTGTGGAAACTTGGCCTCCATGTCAGCCTTTAGCTGCCAGTATGCGGGGTCCTCCCCCAGCGTGGGCTTTCCAGCAGGGACCTCTTTGGACTGGGGAGCGGTGTCTGCTCTGGCCTTGCAGGCCGGGGAAAATGGTGATGCAATCTCTTGGCGGGCCGCGCCTGGCATGGTGGCGGCCTGGTCTTGGCGGGCCGCGCCCTGTATGGCGGCGGCCTGGTCTTGGCGGGCCGCGCCCTGTATGGCGGCGGCCTGGTCTTGGCGGGCCGCGCCCTGTATGGCGGCGGCCTGGATCGGCGTCGCAGCTGCGATGGGATCTGTGCAGGCTGGGCTGGGCGTCGCTGCAGGGACCGGGTCTTGGTGGGCCGAGCAGGGCATCGCTGCGGCGGCCGGGGCTTGGCGGGCCGAGCAGGGCATCGCTGCGGCGGCCGGGGCTTGGCGGGCCGAGCAGGGCATCGCTGCGGCGGCCGGGTCTTGGCGGGCCGAGCAGGGCATCGCTGCGGCGGCCTGGGCTTGGCGGGCCGCACCTGGCGTGGCTGCGGCCTGGCTCAGCGTCGCCGCGCCGGGCGCCTCTTCAGGGACCGCGGGCGTGGCAGCAGGGGTCGGGGCATCCGGGCCGGCAGGGGTACTACTGGACTCACCCATCGGTGGCAGCATCGGGGTCTGAGTCGTCGCCGTCCGGTCTGGCACTCGTCGTGCGGTTCCCCTCTCATAGGCCTGAACCGCGGCAGCCATCTCCAGAAGTTCCATGCGTTCTTCCCTGATCTGCTCCACGACCCGGGTCTCCAGTCGGTCGCAGAACTGGGCCAGCTCCCGATACCACCAGGCAGCGGAGCCCGGTTCTGGGTTTCTGCGGTCAGACGCCATTTCTTCTGCGCCCTCTTCTGCACGATTTCCCAGCAGTGGACTCGCCGTTGCCTCTAGTAGCAAGCTGTTCAGTTTCCGCTCTGCCTCTTTCAGCAGCTCCTTTCCCAGCAGCAGGCTTGTGGCTCCCTTTCCTTCCCGCCGTCTCTGGACGCTTCCCCTCTCTTCACTAGCGAGGTCAGAACTCTGCAGGGGATCTCTGGGTAGCCACACCTCTTCATGGGCGGTAACTTCTTCCAGCGCGGGCTGCTGTTGTTTTTCAGCGCGCTTTTCATGGTGGCAATATGGCGGCGCTTCCAATTTTTCAAGCGGACCGCCCAGGCACATGGTCACCTGTCTCAACAGGTCTAGTCCTTATCCTGTTCGTGACGCCAGATGTGGAGCCCCGCAAACGCTGTGTCGGTGCATTACCTTCAGGGACTCCACTCAGCTGGATCTGTCTGGTCACAGGTAGGAAACCTTCTTTGTAGTTTGTCGTGACGCCACTCTCAGATTTGCGGTCAGTGGGGGACCGCCACTGCAGGTTAAGGGATGCCTGGGGCTGATGGTGGGTGCAGCCAGTTGTAGTAGCCTCCTGAGAGTGAGGCAAGCCCCAGGGCCCTGTGTAGATGCGTAGAACTACAAGGCGCAGAATGACTCAACACAGGCAGGATGTCTTTCAGGGTTTTTACTCACAGTTGATGGCAGGGTGAGTGACCCGGGCGTAGCTGGGATGAACCAAGTGGGAACCAGGTGTCCTTCAGGCTGACTTGTGAGGGTGACTACTAACTCGCCTTCCTTAGCCCTTGGTGGTTTGGGGTAACCCCGACTTTGAGTCCCTATGGGGGTCACCCAGGGAAGATGCTGCAGCCTCTCTCCCCTTCGTTTGCCGTTTGCTTGTCGCCTGGACCAGGCCACTCCAGCTGCTTGCCTCCTGTGACCTATGGGCCCTAACTGTGGCTACGTGGCTGCGGCTTTTGTGGTGTTGTGGCGTGGGCTTTGAGAGCCCCACACCGGCAGGTTTAGCAAAAGAAAGCTGGATCTATCTCCGCTTCGGGATCTGCCGCCCGTTTGGGCCTGGTACTCTCTAGCAGTCTCCTTACTTCCCACTCCGTTGCTCTCTCTCTAGCTGAAGATGGATTTCGGGTAGCACTCCTAGTTGACCGTTCTCCCCCGTCGGTAGCCACTGCGCGGACGCTGTCAGATTACAGCAGCCCACGGGATCTGCTCCTCACTCGAGCTCCCTGGACTCTGCACTGCCTGGCTCACATCTGGGACCTTCACATCTGCTCCTGTCTGAGCTTCACTTTCCTGCTCCTCACTCCTCCACACTCTGCTGCAGACTCTAGACTGTTTACTCCTCCTTCTCTTTTCCCTTTTGTGCCTGCCTACGCCACCTAGCAACCAGACTCTCTTACCACACCCCTTGAGAGGAGATGGAGGCTTTTGGCCCCCTCCACTATTCCAGTGAAGGTGAAGGCTTTTCCCCCTCCTGGGATCCCCAGGGGTCCTCTCATGGGTACATGTGTGAGACCTGATCACTATGCGCCTGTGTTCCACACCCCGGTCAGCCTTCTGGATTACCTGTGTTGTACTGTCCCCAGCATGGGTGCAGTACTCAGTGGTGCCTGACCAGGTCAGGGGCGCCACACAAGCAGCGGGCCACAGACAGCATAAGGGACTATGCCTTAAACCTGCAAGAGGCCCTGAAAGCAGTTAAACAGGTGGACCCAGAGAGTGTACGTGAAGAAGACAAACTCCTAACTGAGCAGTTCATAGAGGGGCTCCTGTCAGACGCCCACAGGACACAGCTGCGTATCATGGTCCTGCAGAACCCTGCTCTGGACTTTGCAAAGTTTAAGGACCAGGCCATCAGGGTACTGAGAGAATCTACACCGAATGACCCAGTACCCCTCCGGCCTCTTGCTGTCACGTACCCCGGGGTGGTGCCTGCAACACGAGCCACTGCAGGGGCTGAGGCGCAGTCCCTGGATAAGGATCCCACTGCAGAGCTCAGACAGCAGTTCCAGGAGCTGACCAAGACTGTGGCTGCCCTTGCCAAGACCGTGCAGTCTCTACAAATGACCCCCTCGCCTGCAAAAATCGAGTTGGCCTCCAGCCCAGATGACGTCCCATGGATGCGACAGAGGAGGATTCCGCCGACCCGAGGCAGAGACACAGACCGGTATGATTCAACAGGACAACCGATCTGCCGCCGCTGCAGCCAGGCGGGCCACATTGCACGACGCTGTCCTTTAAATGGGCTGAGCCTGGGGCCAGGAGCCAACCCCCAGGTGTAAGGAAGCCCGGCTCAAACCCCAGCCGCAGCAAGTATGTGGGTGGACGACCGGTCCTTCCCATTGTGCTGGATGGGATCCCTTTGAATGCCCTCCTGGATACGGGATCCCAGGTAACAACCATCCCCCACAAACTGTACAAAAGATATTGGGCTGATTCAGACATTGACCATGGCCCAGATGATGATTTAACAATTGTGGCCAGTAATGGTCAGCCCTTACCTCAAATTGGGTACAAAGAAGTAACCATTAAAGTGGGGCGGGTGGAATTGCCATGTCAGGGGATGATAATTGTAGATATTGATCGCAAAGAATCTGACCCACTGCTAACCATTGGTACAAATGTGATAGAAAATTGTATTGCCGAAGTGATAATTTTGTTGCAACAGGCGTCTGAAACTGCCAGCTCCGGGCAGCAGCATGCCCTACAGAGGGAGATCAGAGCCCTGATGAGGAGGCAGTAGGTAGAGCTGGCCGGAGGAGAAATTGGCAGTGTGAGGGTAAGTGACCCCCTCCCCATTGCAATACCCCCAAGAAGTGAAATGTTGATATGGTGTCGGGCAGCAATAGGCCTCAAGGGTCAGGATTACCATGCCTTGGTAGAACCGGTGTATTCAGACAGTAGGCCTGGAGTCCTGATAGCCAGAGGGGTAGCGGACGTCCGCAAGGGGAGAGTGCCCGTCCGTGTCTTGAATTGTGGGGAGGAGGAGGCCAAATTGCCCCGGTACGCCACTGTAGCAAAACTGTACACTGTCAGCAACAATACCATTAAAGCAGTGGAACCCTTGATCCCGTCCGACCAGGCGGAAGACAATGGCTCCAAGGGGCAGCTGGAAAACTGGTGCCAAAAATTACATGTAGGCACCGACTCCACCCCCTCGCACCAAAAGCATGGGGTTTACCGGGTGGTACAGGAGTACGAGCGGGTCTTCAGCAAACACCCCCTAGATTTTGGGCAGGTGAAAGGGGTTAAACATCAAATCCCCACGGGTGATCATCATCCCATTAAAGAGAGATACCGCCCTGTACCCCCCGCACAGTATCAGTGTGCTAAGGAAATGTTACGAGAAATGAAGGAGGCTGGGGTTATCAGAGATAGTTGTAGCCCCTGGGCAGCTCCACTAGTGCTCGTAAAGAAAAAAGATGGTACAATGAGAATGTGTGTAGATTACAGGCAAATTAACCGCATTACACATAAAGATGCTTATCCACTGCCCAGAATAGAGGAGTCACTAACAGCCTTAAAGTCAGCTAACTATTTCTCCACCTTGGATCTCACCAGTGGGTATTGGCAGGTTCCCGTGGCAGACGCGCACAAGGAGAAGACTGCATTCACGACACCAATGGGCCTCTGTGAGTTCAATTGTATGCCATTCGGGCTTTGCAACGCCCCAGGGACATTCCAAAGGTTGATGGAGTGCTGCTTGGGCCACCACAACTTTGAAACCGTGCTGTTGTACCTGGATGACGTCATAGTCTACTCCAAGACTTATGAGGACCACCTGAAGCACTTAGCAGAAGTGTTTGAGTCCTTGTCAGAGTATGGCCTGAAGATAAAGCCGTCTAAATGTCACCTCTTGAAGCCAAAGGTACAGTACCTGGGTCATGTGGTCAGCGCAGAAGGTGTGGCACCTGATCCGGAGAAAGTCACTGTAATCAAGGACTGGCCAAGACCCACCACAGTGAAGGAGGTGCGGCAGTTCCTTGGACTGGTGGGCTACTACCGAAGGTTCATTGATGGTTTCACCAAGATAGCAGCGCCCCTTCAAGATCTCCTGGTGGGCCAGCCAAAGCAGGCTAAGAAGCAGAGCCCTCCATTTGAATGGAGCAGCCAACTAGAAACATCCTTTGTCCGGCTGAAAGGGGCTCTCACGGGAGAAGAAATTCTGGCCTACCCTGACTACAGCCAACCGTTTGTACTGTATACAGACGCCAGCAACGTGGGACTGGGAGCAGTTCTGTCCCAGGTACAGGGAGGCAGAGAGAGGGTGATAGCGTACGCCAGTAGGAAGCTTCGGCCCACACAAAGGAATCCAGAAAACTACAGTTCCTTCAAGCTGGAGTTCCTCGCTATTGTTTGGGCAGTGACTGAACGCTTCAAGCACTATCTGGCATCGGCCAAGTTCACCATCTTCACGGACAACAATCCGTTGACACATCTGGCAACAGCCAAGTTAGGTGCGATGGAACAGCGATGGATGGCCCGGCTGTCTAACTTTGACTTTACCATCAAGTATCGGGCTGGCAAGAAGAATAACAATGCTGATGCGCTGTCCAGAATGCCTCACTTACCCGAGTCTGGAGAAGACCTGGATGAACTCGAAGAGATAGAGTTACCGGCTTTCCATCACCAAGGTGTTTCCCAGTGTGAGCATGCTGTGGGAGTGAAGCGCTCAAGCCAGCACGAGGTCTCGGTCAACCCATTACTCCACCATAATTGGGAAGAGACACAGAACGGTGACCCGGCCGTGCGATTGGTCAAAGAGAAGCTAGCGCAAGCTGAGACCCATCTTGGCCCAGACGCTCCAGAGGAAGCCCAGCAGCTGTGGAAGGAGAGGGGACGACTGTTCACCTACCAAGGCAAGCTCTGCAAGAGATATGTCAACTGGCGAACAAATGAACTTGTCTGGCAGATAGTGGTTCCGCAGAGGGATGCTCCAATGGTCCTAGCAGCGTATCATGATAACGCAGGACACTTCGGGTGGAAGAAGTTGGAGGCCCTACTCCGTGATCGGTTCTATTGGGTGCACATGAGAAAGATGATCGAGAAGTGGTGCCGAGACTGTGGCCCGTGTAACCTGAGGCGGAAGGATGATGCCAGCCAAAGGTCTCCCCTACAGCCAATTGTCACGAAGCAGCCCCTGGAGTTGGTGGCCCTGGACCACGTGAAGTTAACACCAAGCCGGTCAGGCTATGTGTACGCCCTCACCATTGTGGACCATTACTCTCGTTTCCTGGTAGTAGTGCCTGTGAAGGACCAGACAGCCAGAACAGCAGCTAGAGCGTTCCAGGCATCCTTTTGTCGACCTCACGGTTATCCGGAAAGGGTACTGACTGATCAAGGTCCTGCATTCGAGGCCGAAGTGTTCCAAGAGTTCAGTAACATGTACGGCTGTAAGAAAATCCGAACCACACCGTACCACCCCCAAACCAATGGACTGTGCGAGAAAATGAACCATGTGGTTATTGATATGCTGAAGACCCTACCGCTGGAAAAAAGGAACCAATGGCCAGAGAAGTTGCCAGATCTGGTAGACCTGTACAACCATATCCCAGTAAATTCGACCAACTGCAGCCCCGCTTACCTGATGCGAGCCAGACCTGGCAAGTTGCCTGTAGACTTTGAGATGGGGACTGTGTCGCCTGAGGCGGTTCAAGAAATAGAGAATTGGGATACAGAATGGCAGCAGCGGTACCGTAAGGTCCAGGAGTGCGTAGAGAGGAGCCTGTCTCAAGCAAGAACGAGACAAGAGCAGCATTACAATCAAACAGCCCCAGCAACTCCCTTAGCACCTGGAGAACAAGTCCTCAAGAAGAAGCGGAGGACGCATAAATTGGATGATCAGTGGGAAAACGAGCCCTACACCATTATCCCCTCCAACTTTGACAATAGTAAGGTATGCCTCATAAGCAAGGATGAAGGCAAGACCTATCAAGCAATTTCTCGAGACCGCCTGAAAGCGTGCCCTGAACGGTGCAGAATCCAAAGGGAAAAAGAAGGAGTATTTATTAGAATGTACATAGTTATGCAAAATGTCTGTAAGGTTGTGTACAAAATGTTTTTCTTTTTCTTTGATTGCGAAAATGGACAATTGGGCCACTGGACTATGGGTGGCCAACACCTAAATTGTTCATAGTTAGCACCAGTGTGCTCAACACCCCTGAAGAAAAACCCGTCCGGCGTGCATAGAATGGGGTCATCAATGCTCTGACGCACGCCCAGAGCCTACGTTGGGGGTTTGATCGCGGCGGGTCCCCCATGGAGCAGTGTAATGGACACCCGGCAGGGAGCCACACTGGACTCTCATAGTAATGTTTAAGTTTGTAACGTTAAAGTATTTGCGCCTCCCATAATGGGATGAAATGTTCTAACATGTCATGTTTGTTTCTACAGTCCGGGAGTACTGAATTTAACTAAGGGGGAGTGTGGCGCCCCAGGACCTGGTCGCCACAACAGCATTGCCCTCCCAAAGGGTTAATGCTGAGCCTGGAGGTAATTGGGAGATCTATTGGCCAGTAAGTTTAACACCCAACGCAGTTCTCCCTCCGGCCAGCAGGGGGAGCTCTGAACCTGGAACTTCAGGGAGCATTCCTTAAGTCTAGCTGGAGGGAGGAAGTGTACGCAGTCTGTAGGGATAAGTGGAAGGAAGCAGACGCAGAGTGAGCTGTCCTGCAGAACTGGGGCCTAGAGCTGGAATAGCTTGGCCCAGGGAAGCAGGAGTAGCTGAGAGGCAGCAGAGAGACTCGGACATCGGAGTCTGTGGTTGCCAGGGTATAAAATCCGTCCCTGGTAGCCGAATCCGGAGGGCAGGAGAGCTGCAAGCCCCTGGCCCAGAAGCAACCTGAAGGAACAGCTGCAATCCAAGGGCCCGGTGTGGACTCCAGCAGAGAAGCCCCAGAGAGGGCCTGCGCAGTCTACCCCACAGAAAAAGGGGCGAACCACCGGTCCCAGCAGCAAGAGGGCAATTGCTAACCCAAAGTGCAGTGTCCTAAACAGCAAAGAAAGATTAAGGAGTAGGCCTCATACTCAACTGGCCAAAGATCACCCCAGGCACTTCCAGGCCGGCCGGACCATCTTTACCATCTGTGACGGTCTCCCTGGACTAAACTTCTGCCGAGTAAAAGAGGAGAAGGTAAAGAGACTACTGTTTGTGCCTGTTTCTTTCATTGCTTGTCGGCCCTGCACCGTGCTAGTCACACAACACCATAGACTTCCACAAGCACCAACTGTGTCCCGGGGCACCGCTCCACCTGTGGGGAGCAGTACCACCATCGCTGCCACTTCATCACCCCGGAGGCCTCACACAGCAGCGGCGGCTTAATAGCCGCATACCACAGGTGGCGTCACGAACACAAACTTAAAGTCATCAGCCACATATTCTACTGACACCCAGCAGGGCCACGGAGCCGGGCCCAGCCACCACTGACTACCACCGGACTAGTCCGGCCCGGCACCGGGTGTCCCATAGCCCTGGGGTGGGCGAGTCACAATTGTAATTCTCGATTTGCAGGTTCCTTTCCACCCATAAATTGTAGTTTTTTTTAATCCAAAGAGAGGCATTAGTTTGATAGGGACCCAACAAAAAAGGTCACCTTGGCATTGGCTGTTGGGCTCATATAAAATTGGGCATTTTTGATAGCTGTAATGCATGTCTATATTCCCATATTCATTGTTCCACATATCTTAGCACTACAGAATGTAACTATCTCCTTTTTGTTCCATTTTATTGAAGACACAGTGGAGACGATTATGAGCGGAGGAGCATGCACACATTGAATTTTTTTTTCCGGCGCATGCGCAACCTCCACTCATATAGTAATTTCTACAGTGTCCTCAATAAAAATGGTGCTGGTGATCGCTGTACGCACATGCGCTAAATCTGGCGCCATTTTATTGAAGACGTCACAATAGGAATGTGCATGTGTGGCACCCCTGAGGTGTCAGGTGCCACAGGGTATTGCACCCAGTAACAGGTGCAGTGCTAACCCCGGGTTCTTGGAAGACCAGTGTCGGTAAATACCATTCAAACACACATATCCATGCCCTTTTTCCCAGACTGAGTAATAGGACAGAGATGGGTCTGATGGATGGCCACCTATTGGTCGGGACTTATCCAATCCGCTAGTCAGAAACCCGGGAGCGTGAGGGGGTAGTCAGTTCAGTTGACTGGAGACAGTCATCTTGTCAATCAGTCAGTCAGTGAGGGAGTAAAAAATAGACGGTCAGACAAAGTGTAAAGTGGCTTGTTGGACTAAAGACGTACGGTCGCCAGGGAGAGTACGGTGTGAGTACTCACGGGACTGAGCACCGGCGGGGTGCAGAGCCCTAATTCAGGAAGACGCTTCAAGCTCACCTGATAAATCTGCCTGGTGAGGGAATCACCAATGTTAGTGTCCAGGGCACAGCAACAAAGAGGGAACTCGGGAACTGGGACAGAGATCCAACCCAAGAGAGGTTCAAGCTGCTTGTCATACAGGCCAGGACTGTGACAACAGGAGGGGACCCCAGAAGGCTTCAGGCCATCGGGACCCACCAACTGCAGATGGGTGCATAGAAGTAAAGCTCACCAGGTCACCACAGCAGCACTGGGAACAAGGGAATACCGGATTATCTGAGACCCAGATTGGTAGAGACCAGCACCAGCCGGGTTGCAGCTTCATAGAACCAGTGAGTAAAGAACAAGTTAAACTGCAGCCCCTGTGTCATCTGAATTCTTCCTACACATCTGCATCACCAACTTTCACCATACTACAACCACCATCATTCTCCTCTGGGGCTTAGCTCTACTTGCAGAGGGCCATAACATCAAAGCTGCTCAATACCACCAGCTCCAGCACTGAGAGACTTTGCGGCGCCGCCTTTCCCACATAGCCATATACCGCGTGTGGCGTCAGGAAAAACACCTTTTTTTAAATCTTATTTTTACACCCCTTTTTTAAGCGACCCCCATGGTCACGGAACCGGGCACCGGCCATCCCAGTGACATGTCCCCATGATTCAAGGCCCTGGACCGAGTACCCCACTAGCCCTTGGTGTGTCACATGCGCTGCCAATGTCGCGGGCGGAAGGGGCGCGCTCGCTACGCTCGGCTCCGGGGACTTCTGCTGCTGCTCGGTGGCTCGAGCGGTGGGCCGGACCCGGGAACTCAAGCAGCGCTCCTCGTCCACGAGTGAAAAGGTGATGGTTTGTTTTGGGAATTAGTTCGTGACGCCATCCACGGGTCGTGGTGATAATGGGCACCACCGCTGCTGGTGACGGGGATCCCGGGAGCGATGGTAGGGAGCAGCTAGGATGTTGTCCCCTCCGTGGGTAGGGGTTGGTGATCCTGGGGCCCGGTGGTGGTGCGGGGAGGCTGAATGGCTGGGGTGCAGGGATGCAGGGGCAGCGCGGCGCGGTGCCAGATGGCACTGTTGTACTCACTCAGACACAGATGCACAGAGTCTCTGGTGAACCAAACGGCTGGATGGACGGGTCCCGCAGCCGGCTGCAATGTTTGTGCTCTCCCCGGACAGGGTGATGGTGGCTGTCTTTCCCTGCACCTTGTTAGAATGTTCTGACTCCTGTGGTTGCCCACCAGTAGTTCGCTCCCCGGCGTATAGGTACCGAAAGAGCCCGTTTTGCCCGCAGGCGCTGGCCCTTGGATCTCTAGCCTATGGCGGTGGCTGTGTATCCTCACGGTGTGGACTGTTGCCTTCTGTCGGGTGTTGGTTGTTAGGAAACCCCTGGGGTTCCGGTCACTTTTGTATTTGACCGTTGTCGGCGGCTCCAAGCCTAGTCGGGGTCCGATGGCCCTGCCTTTTTTGCTTAGCTTCACTCCACTCCCCGGTTCGGTACCGGCGGGCCACCGCCCGACCCCGGTCCTACAGTTCCGCAGAGATCCACTAACTCCTGCAGACGACCACCACCGTCTGCCAACCTTGCTGTCAGTGCTTGGGCTCCTACCCAGACACTAACAGGTTCTGTCCTCTCGCTTTCACCTCCAAACTTAATCTGTCTCTTTTCCTGCCTCCAGGCTTGTGAACTCAGTGGGTGGAGCCAACTGCCTGGCTCCGCCCCACCTGGTGTGGACATCAGACCCTGGAGGGAGGCAGCAAGGGTTTTGTTTGACTGGTGTGAACTGTCCAGGGGAGGGGGTGTGTGTGATGTTATGTCTGTGACTACCTGGCTAGTCCAGGGCGTCACACCAACAGCGGTAATGACGGCTACAGTGCAAAGTTTAAATGAAAAAGAGGAGGCAAGGTGGGAGGAGTCATTATAGAGTTTCCAACCCAGAAAGTCCCTCTCGGATGCTCAAGCCTGAACACAAATTACGTCATTTCTGAAGGTTCGAACAAGGATTATTCTGCAATCAAGCCTTGGATTTCTCAACTAAAGCTATCATTTTAATCAGCATCCTAGCGCCATTATGGCACTGCCTCTGGTTTATACAGTAAAAACCTGTTGGTTGGATCCCTTTAACCCCTTCACGGCCATGGACGGATATATCCGTCATGGAGCGTGTCCCGTTAAGCCCCGCCCCCTCCCGCGTCAGGCGGCGGCGGTCGGCACACATATCAGCTGTTTTCAACAGCTGACATGTGTGCCTGCTAGCCGTGGGTGGAATCGCTTCCACCCGCGGCCATTAACCCCTTAAATCTTGCTGCCAAAGTCTGGCAGCAAGATCTAAATGCGCGCGTCCATGTTTTTTACTTACCACCGCCCCCACCGGAAGTCACGTGCGTGATCACGTGACTATCGGTGGTTGCCATCATAGCACAGGGTCATGTGATGACGCCTGCAGCTATGATGTTTCACTTTCGTTTTCCCTCGGCCGAGAGCAGAGGGAAAAACAAAGTGACTGTATCTGCTGTTTACAGCTGTATAGCTGTGATCAGCAGATAGATAATAGCGATCGGATTGCTGATCGCTATAGCCCCCTAGGGGGACTAGTAAAATAAAAAAAAAGAAGAATAAAAAACAAAAAAACCCCAAAAAACCTAAAAGTTCAAATCACCCCCCTTTCCCCCCATTGAAAATTAAAGGGTTAAACAATAAATAAATATACACATATTTGGTATCGCCGCGTTCAGAAATGCCCGATCTATCAAAATATAAAATCAATTAATCTGATTGGTAAACAGCGTAGTGGCAAAAAAATTCAAAATGCCAAAATTACGTTTTTTGGTCGCCGCAAGTTTTACGCAAAATGTAATAACAGGCGATCAAAACGTAGCATCTGCGCAAAAATGGTACCATTAGAAACGTCAGCTCGAGACACAAAAAATAAGCCGTCACTGAGCTATAGATCCAAAAAAATAAGAACGCTACGTGTTTTGGAAAATGGCGCAAAACGTGCGCCACTTTTATTGGACAAACTTGTGAATTTTTTTAACCCCTTAGATACAAGTAAACCTATACATGTTTGGTGTCTACAAACTCGCACCGACCTCAGGCATCATACCCACACATCAGTTTTACCATATAATGAACACCGTGACTAAAACATCCCAAAAACTATTGTGCCATCACACTTTTTTTGCAATTTTTCTGCATGTGGAATATTTTTGCTGTTTTCCAGTACACCGTATGGTAAAACTTATGGTTTAATTTAAAAGTACAACTTGTCCCGCAAAAAACAAGCCCTCATATGGCAAGATTGACGGAAAAATAAAAAAGTTACGGCTCTCGGAAGAAGGGGAGCAAAAAACAAAAACGCAAAAACGGAAAGTGTCCCGGGGCTGAAGGGGTTAATGCAACAATATCAAGAAAAGCCATACAAAGAAAAGCACCAAAATGTGTCAAAAAAGGTCCTGAGAGATAAATGAAAAGCAGTAGGGTACAAGGTATTTTCTAAATATTAGCAACAACCTGGTCTAATGCAACCAAAATACATCACATACATGTTGCGTTTGTTGCTGCCGTCCATTGCATATGTCCAACATATTTTGTTTACGAGAAAGTTAGAATTGTGGAAACAGATGCATCCAATGTACAGATGTTTTTTTAACCACAATATTTAGCTACACACAGAACAACAGTCCAGGCATTGATTGTGACCCCACGGGCGACGTACCGATGATGGTTTGTTGCTGTTGCCTTAGCAGCTGTAAGTATCCACAGAGCCCACCTATATTCCGCGCTCTCACTTCACTTATAGACCCCGGAGCGATGCTGGAAGCCGCCAGGTTACGGACCAGATGTTGATTTCACATGTACCTGACTGTAGTGTAAGAAGAGCGAGATACAGGCGCCGACACTGGGAAAGAAAGACGATACCAGGACTGGTTACCAGTATACAAACCGAGGATTACTTGATGTGTCTCCTGCGTCTCAGGGCAACATTTCTGCAAATTTGTATTTCTTTGTGCAATCTAGAAAATGTAAAAAATAAAGCAGGTGTGGTGTTTTGTTACAGATACAGTCAGGGCCAGAAATATTTGGACAGTGACACAAGTTTTGTTATTTTAGCTGTTTACAAAAACATGTTCAGAAATACAATTATATATATAATATGGGCTGAAAGTGCACACTCCCAGCTGCAATATGAGAGTTTTCACATCCAAATCGGAGAAAGGGTTTAGGAATCATAGCTCTGTAATGCATAGCCTCCTCTTTTTCAAGGGACCAAAAGTAATTGGACAAGGGACTCTAAGGGCTGCAATTAACTCTGAAGGCGTCTCCCTCGTTAACCTGTAATCAATGAAGTAGTTAAAAGGTCTGGGGTTGATTACAGGTGTGTGGTTTTGCATTTGGAAGCTGTTGCTGTGACCAGACAACATGCGGTCTAAGGAACTCTCAATTGAGGTGAAGCAGAACATCCTGAAGCTGAAAAAAAAAGAAAAAATCCATCAGAGATATAGCAGACATGCTTGGAGTAGCAAAATCAACAGTCGGGTACATTCTGAGAAAAAAGGAATTGACTGGTGAGCTTGGGAACTCAAAAAGGCCTGGGCGTCCACGGATGACAACAGTGGTGGATGATCGCCGCATACTTTCTTTGGTGAAGAAGAACCCGTTCACAACATCAACTGAAGTCCAGAACACTCTCAGTGAAGTAGGTGTATCTGTCTCTAAGTCAACAGTAAAGAGAAGACTCCATGAAAGTAAATACAAAGGGTTCACATCTAGATGCAAACCATTCATCAATTTCAAAAATAGACAGGCCAGAGTTAAATTTGCTGAAAAACACCTCATGAAGCCAGCTCAGTTCTGGAAAAGTATTCTATGGACAGATGAGACAAAGATCAACCTGTACCAGAATGATGGGAAGAAAAAAGTTTGGAGAAGAAAGGGAACGGCACATGATCCAAGGCACACCACATCCTCTGTAAAACATGGTGGAGGCAATGTGATGGCATGGGCATGCATGGCTTTCAATGGCACTGGGTCACTTGTGTTTATTGATGACATAACAGCAGACAAGAGTAGCCGGATGAATTCTGAAGTGTACCGGGATATACTTTCAGCCCAGATTCAGCCAAATGCCGCAAAGTTGATCGGACGGCGCTTCATAGTACAGATGGACAATGACCCCAAGCATACAGCCAAAGCTACCCAGGAGTTCATGAGTGCAAAAAAGTGGAACATTCTGCAATGGCCAAATCAATCACCAGATCTTAACCCAATTGAGCATGCATTTCACTTGCTCAAATCCAGACTTAAGACGGAAAGACCCACAAACAAGCAAGACCTGAAGGCTGCGGCTGTAAAGGCCTGGCAAAGCATTAAGAAGGAGGAAAGCCAGCGTTTGGTGATGTCCATGGGTTCCAGACTTAAGGCAGTGATTGCCTCCAAAGGATTCGCAACAAAATATTGAAAATAAAAATATTTTGTTTGGGTTTGGTTTATTTGTCCAATTACTTTTGACCTCCTAAAATGTGGAGTGTTTGTAAAGAAATGTGTACAATTCCTACAATTTCTATCAGATATTTTTGTTCAAACCTTCAAATTAAACGTTACAATCTGCACTTGAATTCTGTTGTAGAGGTTTCATTTCAAATCCAATGTGGTGGCATGCAGAGCCCAACTCGCGAAAATTGTGTCACTGTCCAAATATTTTTGGACCTAACTGTAGGCCAATTAAAGTGACCGAGGAGCTTTACATTACATCCATCGGTCTGTAGGATGCGACATTGGATAGTTTACCTTTTGTTTTTACTTACCAGAGACACATATGCAGACATATTAAAAGCAATGGGTCCGTATGAAGACCGAGTGTCCGTATGAAGCACATGCGTGTCCGTGTGTTCCGCACGGAGACAAGACCTATTTCTCTGGCAGCACTGCTGTCACGTCACACGGACCACACACGGATATGATCCATGTGACACGTACCAGAGAAAACATGTGTCTTTGAAATAAAAGGCTTTCCTATACTCACCTGTCTCCAGCGCTGCTGTCTTTGGCGCTACTGTCTCTTGTTTCCAGGACCGATCATTATGCTCATGAATATTCACTGCACTGAGGACTCGGAAACAGCAGCGCTGGAGTCATCAGCACCGGATACAGCAGCTCCAGAGACAGGTGAGTAAAAAGTTTTTGATCTCCGTGTGCTATCACGACTAGCACACGGTAAACACTAGTGTGCCAAAATCACGGCACACGGATGGGCCATATGCACCTTCAACATGTACGTGCAAAACACAAATGTTTTTCACAGACATGTGAAAGAGGCATAACAGGGAGTTTGTAACTCTTAAAACTGTCTTTTTCTGAATTTATCTCAGCTGATTTATGACCTCAGACCACATTTATCCCCAAATACATGCATTTACGTAGACAAAAAGTCCCCAAAGGTTAACAATAGGGATGATCCTATCTGAACTGTAAAATTTGGGGTTTGTACCGAATAACTTGTGTCCGTTGCTGAACCCGAAACATAGACTTTTTACTGTATGTCCGGTTCCTGTTTTTGTCATCCGAATAAAGCTTGTTGAATGGTTACAGAGCAGCCAACCAGCAAGCTTTTCTACTGTGTGCACTTCCGGCTCCATCACAGCTATGTCATGGCTGTGATTGACTGGCACACCACTGAAAAAAAATACATAAAAAGACGTGGCCTCCTGCCCTATGTTTGATAACCAGCAAGGGAAAAGCAGCAGCTACAGGCTGTAACCCCCAGTAGTCTGCTTTACTTTGGCTGGTTGTCAAAAGTAGAGGGGATTCCATAATTAAAAAAAACAACTTGGTGGTCCCCACCATTTTTGATAACCAGCCATGGTAAATATTACACCTGGATGGTATTATGGTGGGAAGAGCCATGGTTATTGGACCCTCCCAGCCTAAAAATACCAGCCCACAGCCAGCCCAGAAGTGGCACATTCATTAGATGCATCAATTCTGGGGCTTTACCTTGCTTATCCCGATTGCCTTGGTGCCTTGGCAATCGGAGTAATATATGGGGTTGATGTCAGCTGTGATTTGTCAAAATCAGAGCTGCCATCAAGCCCTAGGGAAGTAATGGGTAGGGGTCTAAGAGACACCGCCATTACTAACCTGTAAGTCAAAAGAAATAAACACTGATAAATCTTTTATTTGAAATAAAATATACAAACAGCCTCTCTCACACCTTTATCAACCCCCAAAACAGCCTTGCAGGTCCAACGTAGTCCACACGACATCTCATGACTATCCCGATTCTGCTACATCCAGAGGCTGCAGTGATGGAAAACGAGACAATTCACTACAATTTCTGGGACACACTGACAGCCGTGGGGGACCCGGCTTTGAGAAGCAGTGATGTCACGGAATTCACCGGAGGTCACAGCTGGGCTCCCACATTACAAACTGAATCCACTGAGGGCAGCAAGGAGCCCCCAGTGGGAACTCTGGTCACCTGACTGTCATATTGATCAACTGAGGAAAAAGGCAGCACAGTAGTCTGGTAATCCAACAGCTGGTTCAAATGAGTTCACTGAGAGCAGCGGGGAGCCCTCGAGTGTGAACTCTGGTGATCTGACTGCTGGATTGCTGCACTGCTGTGCTGCCATGTCAGGCAATCTGGCAGTGGTTTCAATTGAGTTCAATGAGGGAAGAAAAGAGCCCCCAGTGTGAATTCCAGGAACCTGACTGTTGTATTGCCAGATTGCGGGACATGGACGCACAGCAGTCCGGCTGCTAGTTCATCTGAATTCACTAAGAGCAGTAGGGAAGCCCCCAATTGTGAACTCCAGTTATCTGACTGCCGAAATGTAAGACTGCTGTGGTGCCATGTCCTGCAAGCCAGTCATAACACAATCAGGTCACCGAAGATCACACAGGGGGCTCCCTGCTTGCCTCGGTGAACTCAGTTGAACTCACTGCTGGATTGCCAGACTGCCAGATTGTGAGACATGGTGGCACAACAGTCCGGCAATCTGACAGCGGTCTCAACTGAGTTCTCCGAGGCCAGTGGCGAGCCTCCAAGTGTGAACTCCAGTGACCTGACTGCCAAATTGTTGAACTGCTGTGCTGCCATATCATTCAATCCGACAGTCCGGCAATTGTTCAACTGAGTTCTTAGCTGGAGGTTCCCATGGTGGGAATTCAATTGAACGCACTGCCGGATTGCCAGACTGCTGTGCCACTATGTCCTGCAATCTGGCAGTGGGTTCAGCTGAGTTCACTGATGGCAGTGAGAAAGTCCTCAGATATGAACTCCAGTGAACTCAGGGATGTCTATGTTTCTTACATTTAAGGGCTCCTCGCTGCCCTTATTGTGTCCCGGAGGCTGCAGTGACTGGTAGCATTTTCCATCACTGCAGACTCCAGAAGTAGCAGAACTGGAATCTTCATGAGACATTGTGTGGATTATGTCTGTACATGAATGCAATGCCAGAACCCTCGACAGCACATGAATGCAGTGCGAGAACCATCGTCAGTATATAGATACAGTGCCAGAATCACCGTCAGTACATGTATGCAGCACAAGAACCACTATCTCTACATGAATACAGCATGAAAACCATCATCAGTACATGAATGCAACTCCATAACCACTGTTAGTACATAAATGAAGTGTCAGAACCACCGTAAGTACATGTTTACAGCACCAAGCATAGGGCGGCAATCAATTGTAGTGTCAGGTCAGCCCTATATCCCGCTGATGTTATGACTTTTCATGGCTTTTTGCACATCTTTTTCTTCAGATGTTCAATCCTTGTTCCCTGTGTTATTTCTCATGCACATACAGTAAATCACAGACGTGAGTACACCCCTCACAATATTTTATTATATCTTTTCATGGGACAACACTGAAGATCTGACACTTTTATACAATGTACAGTAGTCAGTGTGCAGCTTGTATAACAGTGTAAATGTGATGCCCTCTAAATAACTCAACACACAGCCATTAATGTCTAAACCACTAGCAACAAAAGGGAGTACACCCCTAAGTGAAAACGGCCAAATTGGGCCCAAAGTGTCAATATTTTGTGTCACTATTTTCAAGTACTGCCTTAAGTTCACTGGAGCATCACAGGAGCCGCTGGATCCCTTTCCATTCTCCATGATGACATCATGGAGATGGTGGATGTTAGAGACCTACAAGTTGTATATTGATTACTTTACATTGTATAAAAGTGTCATATATTCAGTGTTGCCCCATGAAAAGATATAATAAAATATTTTAAAAAATGTGAAGGGTGTACTTACTTTTGTGATATCCTGTAACTTAATTTATGGACAGCTATGGTTTTATTTGTTTCCCTGTGTTGTTTGGATGGGTTGCTACAGACATCTTGTGAGAAATTCATGTCAATAGCACTTTTAGAAATATATTTACTTATTTCACATCTGTATAACTGTACAGCTTGAACCTATAATTCCCAGTATTTCCTTAACAATGGTAAGGAGATGCTGTAAGTTGTTGTTACCAGCCATCATTAGACGAAAACCATGGACCACATAATAACCGCAGTACTAATGAGATGCAGGAAGGAAGAATCACTAATAAGCATTTACAACCAAGTACCTTATAAATTACATTCTCTGATGGGAGTCGTTCCCATCCCTTTTGTCTCCATATAGTACAGACGCCATGAAGAGATTTCATGACCACAGCTCATCTTTGCAGACTTCCTTCTTCTCCATCTTCAGCAGCACATTCTGACGTGGTGCTCTTAACAATAAAAGTATCATTAAACTGCCCCATAAATAAAAATCTCACATGCTTTGTCCCTAAATAAATAATTGCCCTTCACTGCACTTCTTGCACTAAATATCCCCCACATGCTGTCCCTCTCCATACCGTCTGGGCCTCTCCATGACATCCCGCCACACTGCAACGCTCCATAATATTCCACCCCCACAGTGCCTTTCTCTGAAATATTCCCCACAGTGCCCCTCTAAATAATTTCACTTGTGAGAGATGCGAATACATGTAAATACAGAAAAGAGGGAGCCGGCATCTCCTGGACAGTTCCGTGGGCCACAGCAAATCCTTTGGCAGGCTGCATGTGGCTATATGTTGTGCAGGTCTGTGTTAAACTAAGGTTTGTCCTGTACTTAGCATCACAGATGTCTACAAACTTGTATTCAGTCCGTAAGCCTATTTAAAGAATGAAAAGTAGTCACTGTGCTGTTTGTTATCATGGTGTGTACAACATTGAACTTGGACAAAAGAGAGCGAAGAAGAGAGTTGTCTGAGATTGAAAAGAAAAGTATAAAAAAAACATATAAGACCATTTCCAAACAGCCTGATGTTCCTGTTACTACAGTTACACATGTTATTAAAAAGTTCAAGGTCTGCAGTTGACCTCCCTGGACATGGCCTCAATGATGACATTGATGACAAATTGAAGAGATGAATATTATGAATGGTAACCAAAGAGCCCAGAACAACTTTGAAAGAGATTAGACGTAAACTCCAAGGTACATCATTTGGCCAAAGCAGACTTCATGGAAGATGACACAGTAGAAGGAAATCACAACTGATAGCAAATCATAAAAAAAGCAAGGTTTAAATTTGTCATAATGCATGTTGACAAGCCACAAAGATTCTGAGAGAAATGTTTTTTTGGACAAATGAGACAAAACTGAAGCTTTTTGTGAAGTTACATCAGCTCTATGTTCACAGACACAACAATAAAGCATACAAAGAAAAGAACATTATACCTACTGTGAAACATGGAGGAGGCTCAATTATATTTGGGGCTGATTTGCTGCATCTGGCACAGGGTGTTTTGAATCTCTGCAGGGTACAATGAAATCTCAAGACTATCAATACATTCTGGAGCACACTGTGCTGCCCAGTGTAAGAAAGCTCAACCTGAGTCATGGGTCCTCCAATAGGGTAATGAACCAAAACACACAGCTAAAAATATCCAATAATGGCTCAGAGCAAAGCATTGGACTCTTTTGAAGGGGCTTCTATGGACCCCTACCTAAATCCTATTGAGCATGGGTGGAAGGAGCGGAAACATGCAGTGTGCAGAAGGTGCTTTCACACCTGAGACAGCTGGAGCAGTTTGCTCATGAGGACTGGGCTTGGACAGGTTTGAGATGAAAGTTTGTAGTCACTCCATGTAACTGCAAGCTTCTGATTTCTTATAGCACGTGCATGGCGCATAGTATCGGGGAGACACCTTGGATTGCTGCATCAGGTGTCCCAACAGTGCTAGCGGCAAATTCCTCACCTGCCCCCAGGAAAAGTCACTGTACAGTAGAAGCATAGTGGATGGGATTTCTAGAAATCCCATGCCCACTCTGCCTGTACGACCCGCATCAAAAACTGACCTGCATTGCGGCTTTCTTGAGTCCCAAGCTTGTCAATTGTTTGCTGCAGAGTAGCACGCATCCTCTGTAGGGAGAACACAAGCCCACTCTGCGTGTACGGCCTGCATCCAGAACTGACCTGCCGTGCGGCTTTCTTGTGCCGCAACCTTGTCAATTGTTTGTTGCAGAGTAGCAAGCGTCTTCCATAGGTACAACTGCAGCGCACCGAACCCTGATAGACCGCTGTGGTCTCCTGCATTTTCCTGCAGAGGAGACTCGCGGCCAGGCAGTTCAGGACCCGCCACGTCCATGACGCAGCGGGTCCTGATTGTGGACATGTACCCTTACACATATAATTATCTTAAGGGGGCTTTTTAAAGCACCAGCTCCCGTCATTTGTGCGTCACGGGCAAATCGCTGCCCG
Source organism: Anomaloglossus baeobatrachus (assembly GCF_048569485.1). NCBI lineage: Eukaryota > Metazoa > Chordata > Amphibia > Anura > Aromobatidae > Anomaloglossus > Anomaloglossus baeobatrachus. The sequence continues at coordinate 45,025,281 of NC_134359.1, forward strand.
TGGCGCACAATATTGCTAGTACCCGTCACACGTACTTACCTTCCTAGCGACGTCGCTGTGGGCGGCGAACAGCCTCTTTTCTAATGGGGCAGTTCGTGCAGTGTCACATCGAAGTCACACTGCAGGCGTCCAATAGAGGCGGAGAGGCGGAGAGCAACCACATAAATGTAACGCCCACCTGGACGCAGGTACGGTATTGATTGTCATTCCTGGGGTGTCACACGTAGCGATGTGTGCTGCCTCAGGAACGACGAACAACCTGCGTCCTAAACGAGCAACGACATTTGGGAAATGGACGACGTGTCAACAATCAACGATTTGGTAAGTATTTTGCACCGTTAGCGGTCGCTCGTACGTGTCACACGCAACAACGCTGCTAACGAGGCTGGATGTGCGTCACGAATTCTGTGACCCCCAACGACATCTCTTTAGCGATGTCGTTGCGTGTAACGGGGTCTTAAGTCTGTTTGTGTTCAAAATGTCATCTTCCAGTGGGTTCTGCTTCATAGACTATATCCATAATAAATGACCCCCTTATAAGTTTCCCTGACAATAGGAAAAGTTCACTCTACAATCAACTATAGTTTGGAGAAACCTGGGAATAAGTGTTACATTTTTCAGTAGTGTCACCACATACAAAACTAAGCATTACACAATGTCCCTGAATGCCTTTAAACATTAGCGCTGCAGAAACTTTGTCTCCAAAGCAATCAGCTCCACTGAAATGCTACAGCTGTGCTAGTGGGGATTGTCAGACTTCCCCAAAAGAAGGCAGAGATGGTTTATTACCATTTCTGCTTTCTGCTGTCTTTGTTAAAATGTTCCCTTAAGTGTCTTGTTGACTGTACAATATATAGAAAAATAAACAGATACAAAATAAATTAATTACTAAAAAAAATATATAAATACTAAGAAAAAGACAGAGAAGTTCTCCACTAGCACAAACTTTGGCAACAGCCCCACCCCTGAGGATCCTTAATGTCACATGTCAAATGTAAAAACCGTAGCAACAGAAATTAGGATATAACTTAATTGTTAGAGACTAGCTGTACCCTGCCACGCTTCACTGTGGCACATTCTCGTTTAACGGATAAGAAATGAAACAGAAGATACGTTTCCAGCAAGAGTTTAATTTGTCAACACTTGTGGGTATACAATATTTTTGGTTTTACCATCGGCTGCAAAGATAAAAAGATTGTCTAATTTGCCAACCCTAGAGCATGCAACATACAATTGCTGAAGTAATCCGTATGTGAATATAGACCACACAATTATAAAGACTGACTCTGAACTTTGTTGATAGTAATTGCAAATTTTTCCCATTCCAGTCACAGAAACAAAATATAACATTTTTTCCATTCCAGTAACAGAAACAAAATCTGTGACGGGACGGTCATGTTTTGGACCATCATCTGTCAATTGATAGAGTGAGTGAGAAAATGACCGTCATTTTGCATCTCTATACAGTTGGCATTGTTTTGCCTCGGTTCCAACCATAGAGCACGGTTGTTAGTCTACAGTTGAAATTTTCCGCAGTTGCGCGCATGCGTCGATTGCAATCACCCAGCATATAGTGCGGTTGTTAGTTTACCATGAACAGTTGAAATTTTCCGCGGTTGCACGCATGCATGGATTGCGATTACCCAGCATATAGCGCGGTTGTTAGTCTATCGTGAACAGTTGAAATTTTCTGCGGTTGCGCGCATGCATGGATCACGATGACCCAGCATATAGCGCGGTTGTTAGTCTATCGTGAACAGTTGAAATTCTCTGCTGTTGCGGGCATGCGTGGATAGCGATTAGTGGACCGAAACACTTGCGGGGCTCGGGATGGGGGGGGACATTGTGTCTAAATTTGACAACAATCAGTCGGGAACTTTCTGAGATAAGTGGATCTTTACAAACGCATGTAAGATTGTTATTTAGATAGATGAGTGAATTGATTCACAGGATAATGGTCCAGCGGACAGTTAGGGGCACTTTGCACGCTGCGACATCGCAGGCCGATGCTGCGATGCCGAGCGCGATAGTCCCCGCCCCCGTCGCAGCGGCGATATCCTTGTGATAACTGCCGTAGCGAACATTATCGCTACGGCAGCTTCACATGGACTCACCTGTCCTGCGACCGTCGCTCTGGCCGGTGAACCGCCTCCTTATTAAGGGGGCGGGTCGTATGGCGTAACTGCGACGTCACACGGCAGGCGGCCAATAGGAGCGGAGGAGCGGAGATGAGCGGGATGTAAACATCCCGCCTACCTCCTTCCTTCCGCATATGAGACGGAAGCCGCAGTGACGCCGGTAGGAGATGTTCCTCGCTCCTGCGGCTTCACACACAGCGATGTGTGCTGCCGCAGGAACGAGGAACAACATCGGGCCGTCGCATAAGCGTAATCATGGATTACGCTGACGCTGCACCAATAATACGATTATGACGCTTTTGCGCTCGTTAATCGTATCATCGGGCCATTACACACTACGATGTCGCATGCGATGCCGGAAGTACGTCATTTTCAATTTGACCCCACCGACATCGCACCTGCGATGTCGTAGTGTGCAAAGCCCCCCTTAGTATTCCAAGACTGCCAGACAGGAGCTCCGTGTGAACTGCCTCCTACCTGCCGGTATCCCTGACTCCTCTTTTTATTGACCAACCTAGTGTGGCGTGATTGGGAAAGCAAAGAAAACAAGGGAGTTTAAAATGTACAAAATATATAATTTATTGAGAAAATGCAATAAAAACACCATTGAAGGACCAAGAGCATCAAATGTATGGGACCAACACCCTACACAAGGGAACCATCAATAATAAAGCATCATTAATAAAGTGGAAGGAGACAGCCCGGGGGGCAAAAATGAGGTGCGGTTGTGCATAGGGTACAGGACATCAATTTAGTGAAATAGCAAGTGCGTAAACCCTGAGTATCAGTAGCACCCAAAAAGGTCTTACCCCAATAAAATTGGTGATTCAAAAGGTACAGGGAGAACCTGGTAGCCTGACCTCCAAAAGCCGTTTCGCGGGACACAGCCCCCTTCTTCTGGGAGGAAAGTGTTACGTTTTTTATTTTTAGCCAAAGTAATATAGAATCTCATAAAAATACGATCTCATGTATCACAAATTAATATTTCAATAAATGAATGAGAAAAAAAGTGTTTTATTCTTCAATCTTTCATACGTTGTTATGATAACACCAATGGAATATAGCGTAATCCTTAAATCATAAAGAAAGATAATCTGTACCTTCTATAGACATCGAATTTTGTAATCTGGGAGCATGGAAAGAGTTAAATGCCAACAGTGGGAATACAATGCTGGAGGCCAATTTTCAATTCAGCAACAAATGTGTGTTATTGGAGAGAAAAAGATGCCGCTATCTGTTTAGCATTGCAAAGGAAGACAGATGCTACGCTGACCTCTCCTTGCTTGTATGTAGCAGCCAGTTAGCTTTTTGTTTTATGTCCAAAAATAGGGAAATAGAGAATGCTAAGATGATTTTGATAGATGCCTGGTGGCAGTTTTTCCTGCACAGTATGCTTGGCTTGAACATTTGAAGCAACAATAAAAATGAAAAACAAAAAAAAAAAAAAAGAAAAAAACACAGAAGCGCCAGAAAAAAAAAAAAAAAAAGACTGTGAATAGAGGGTTCGCGTCTGCAAAATATGAATAGAATATCCTACAATGCGAAGCGTTATGGTAATATTATACTGCTCAAAAAAATAAAGGGAACACTTAAGCAACAAAATGGTATTTTAGTGTTCCCTTTTATTTTTTTGAGCAGTATATTTACTTGCTATGGGGCCCTCGGAGTCTGGGCCCTTTGTCTTGGTTAGTCTCACCCCTTTTACTAAAAAGTGCCACAAATTCATCTCCACAGAGGAACTAGATTGTTATCTAAGAAGATGATGGACTGGCCTCAAAAATTAATGGAAGGAGTTTAAAGGATCAACAAGTAGGCAATACAATGGAGGGCAGATTTGATTCTTTCTCATAGGATTCCCCTGAAAGGAGAATCTATGAGAATAAATTAAAGAGTAACCATAGTTTTAATTTTTAATGTAAAAAAATCAGTAGAACAGACCACAATAATCAATTTGGAATATATCTTTTTAGAGAATTCTGCTCCTTTCTCCTCCTGGCCTCAGAGACGCCACTAACAATGTCAGGGCCCCATACTGGCAAAATATTCGAGCCCCCTTGAGACTCCACCCTGGCTCCACCCCAGCTACACCTCCACCCCTCAAACCTTCCACAGTCTCACTGCCACTCTTGGAAAAATGTGTATATATAGTGCTGGCCAAAAGTATTGGCACCCCTGCAATTCTGTCAGATAATACTCAGTTTCTTCTTGAAAATGATTGCAATCACACATTCTTTGGTATTATTATCTTCATTTATTTTGCTTGCAATGAAAAAACACAAAAGAGAATGGAAAAAAATCAAATCATTGATCATTTCACACAAAACTCCAACAATGGGCCAGACAAAAGTATTGGCACCCTTAGCCTAATACTTGGTTGCACAACCTTTAGCCAAAATAACTGCGAACAACCGCTTCTGGTAACCATCAATGAGTTTCTTACAATGCTCTGCTGGAATTTTAGACCATTCTTCTTTGGCAAACTGCTCCAGGTGCCTGAGATGTGAAGGGTGCCTTCTCCAAACTGCCATTTTGAGATCTCTCCACAGGTGTTCTATGGGGTTCAGGTCTGGACTCATTGCTGGCCACTTTAGTAGTCTCCAGTGCTTTCTCTCAAACCATTTTCTAGTGCTTTTTGAAGTGTGTTTTGGGTCATTGTCCTGCTGGAAGACCCATGACCTCTGAGGGAGACGCAGCTTTCTCACACTGGGCCCTACATTATGCTGCAAAATTTATTGGTAGTCTTCAGACTTCATAATGCCATGCACACGGTCAAGCAGTCCAGTGCCAAAGGCAACAAAGCAACCCGAAAACATCAGGGAACCTCCGCCATGTTTGACTGTAGGGACCGTGTTCTTTTCTTTGAATGCCTCTTTTTTTTCCTGTAAACTCTATGTTGATGGCTTTTCCCAAAAAGCTCTACTTTTGTCTCATCTGACCAAAGAACATTCTTCCAAAACGTTTTAGGCTTTCTCAGGTAATTTTTGGCAAACTCCAGCCTGGCTTTTTTATGTCTCAGGGTAAGAAGTGGGGTCTTCCTGGGTATCCTACCATACAGTCCCTTTTCATTCAGACGCCGACAGATAGTACGGGTTGACACTGTTGTACCCTCGGAGTGCAGGGCAGCTTGAACTTGTTTGGATGTTAGTCGAGGTTCTTTATCCACCATCCGCACAATCTTGCGTTGAAATCTCTCGTCAATTTTTCTTTTCCTGCCACATCTAGGGAGGTTAGCCACAGTGCCATGGGCATTAAACTTCTTGCTGACACTGCGCACCGTAGACACAGGAACTTTCAGGTCTTTGGATATGGACTTGTAGCCTTGAGATTGCTCATGTTTCCTCACAATTTGGATTCTCAAGTCCTCAGACAGTTCTTTGGTCTTCTTTCTTTTCTCCATGCTCAATGTGGTGCACACAAGGACACAGGACAGAGGTTGAGGCAACTTTAATCCATGTCCACTGGCTGCAAGTGTGATTTAGTTATTGCCAACACCTGTTAGGTGCCACAGGTAAGTTACAGGTGCTGTTAATTACACAAATTAGAGAAGCATCACATGATTTTTCAAACAGTGCCAATACTTTTGTCCACCCCCTTTTTTATGTTTGGTGTGGAATTATATCCAATTGGGCTTTATGACAATTTTTTTTTTCATTGAAGACAAATTAAATGAAGATAATAATACCAAAGAATTTGTGATTACAATCATTTCAAGAAGATACTGAGTATTATCTGACAGAATTGCAGGGGTGCCAATACTTTTGGCCAGCACTGTATATGTCTATCTATCTATCTATACATATCTATATATATAAAAATAAATATACACACACACACACACACACACACAGTCATGGCCAAAAATGTTGGCAGCCTTGAAGTTGTTCCAGAAGTATTTCCCTCACAAAGTTAATAATACACTCCTTTATACACCCTCTGCACAATATACACTCTACACCTCCCCTCTCCATAATATCATTACCACAATGCCCCTGTGAATAATATCCCCACACACACTACCCCTCTATATAATATCCCCCCATACACACACTGCCTCTCTGTATAATATCTTCCCCACACACACACACACACACACACACACACACACACACACACTGCTCCTTGCAACACTTTGTTAAAGAAGAAGTACTGGGCACCACAGTGTAATGAATATAAATAAAAGGCCGGGTGCTAACAAAAATTATGCAAAAAAATGAATTGTAGCATGAGAGGAAAAAGCTACATAGTAAAAATGTGCTCACCCAGATATATATATATATATATATATATATATATATATATATATATATATATATATATATATATATATAAAAAGCATGGCTTTTCTTGAAGCATATAAGGCTGACAAAAAACAAAAGGTTAAAAACATGATTGACAAGAGAATAAAATGGATGAAATAAGATGATGGATATAATAATCCTGTACTTTTCCCTAATGAAGTATCAGGGCACTGGGGGCCTCCTGGAATATATATCCCCCTCCTGGGCACATTCTGGTATATATGTTCCCAGCCTTATTTCTGCCCCCTTCCTGGTGTATATGTCCTCCACCTGGTATATATGTCCCATCCTAGGGGCCTCCTGGTACATATATCCCAATCCTGGACACATTCTGGTATATATGTTCCCATCATGGTTACTGCCCCCTTCCTGGTGTATTTGTCCGCCTCCTGGTATATATGTACCATCATGGGGGCCTCCCAGTATATATCCCCTCCTGGGCACATTCTGGTATATATGTTCCCAACCTGGTTTCTGCCCTTTTCTGGTGTATACGTCTTCCTCATGGTATATAAGCCCCTTCTTAGGGGCCTCCTGGCATATTTGTGTGCTGCAAAAAGAAAAAAAAACAAAAAGCTTTTACTCACCCTCCCCGGATCCCATGTCATCCTATCTGAGCCGCGATGCATTTCAGCTGGATATGCGCCCTCTGGCATGAATCCAGCTAAAGCAAGGCAGGAGCTGAGGTTGGTGAGCACCCCCACCAGGGTTGGGGTTGGCGTGCCCCCCTCCACCCCTGGCAGTCATCTTCAGCTCACCAAGTGCTTACCTTTTCCCGCTGGCTGGCGGCTGCCACGTTCTCACCATCTTCGCCGCTGTTACTTGCAGGAGTGTGATGAGGTTGCAGAGTGATAACCTCATTATTCTGCTGCACAGGATGACGCGCCAATGCCCTGCTCTGCTGCACTGACCCTTAACTGAACTTTATGAGCACCAATTGCCATCTCCTATCTCAGTAATGTGAACTGAATAAAGATTTTACAGATGTAACTCATGAAGTGAAAGTGAAAGATCAGTCCAGGTTGGAGATAGAGGCAAATATCTCTGATAAGATACATTACCAAGTTGCTTATTTTCATGTGTACTATTGATGTAAAAAATAAAAATTCAAATGATAGTATCTGGAATCCGTGGCTGCCCTGGTGTCCGTGTACAGTGCAGAGAAGCAGGAACAGAGCTGCCATCTAATGACAGCCATGCATTTCGTATATGTATTTATGTACTATTAGAACACAGACAGGCATAAAAGTTGACACATACTACCCTTTGATCACATGTTTTATATACTGCTGTGGAAAACCCCCTAAACAGTACACTTAGTTATATACAACACGTCCTGTTGACTAACCACTAACCTTTGGACAGTGGGCATAGAGAAGAATAGTGGCCCTTAATTATAAAGTGGTTCCCCCTCAGAGGCGGTAGAAGGATGCAGTCATATACAGTGGGTGAAATAAGTATTGAACACATCCCCAATTTTCTAAAAATTATATATATATATATATATATATATATATATATATATATATATATATATATATATATATATATATTTTTTTTTTTTTTTTTCTTTTTCTTCAAAAGGTGCTTCTGACATGACTTTCTCACCAGAAGTTAATAACAACCCATCCAATCCACACAAGCAAAGAAATCAAACCATAGATGTCCAGAAATAAAGTTGTGTTATCCTGAGAAATGACATTGTAAAAAAAAGTATTGAAAACAGGAAGAAATAGCGGTGCAAAAAGCCATGGAAAATCTTGACACCAGCTGAAATCTATCAGTATGTAGAAAGTATTCCTACCACTTAGTGAAAAATAATAGCTGGTTCAATGGATGGCCTGTAAAAGGTGTCTCATTTTCAAGGTGCCACACAAGAAACATGTCATGATGGGTAAAACCAGTGAGCTGTCTCAAGATCTTCACAACCTTATTATTTCAAAACTTACTGATGGCATTGGTTACTGAAGAATTTGTAAGGTGCAGGTGCTCAAGGTTCCAGTGATCTGTTTGGGCCATATTCCGGATGTGGAAAGAACATTCACCCTAAATCGACCACAATCAGATACTCCAACAAAATTGGTGACATGTTAAATACTTATTTCATCCACTGTACATATGTTATTTCAACAATTTTATTCACAATAATGCAATGCTTGATGGTTACAGTCTTACATGAGGTAATAAGCTTAAGATTTCCAAAAATCTCACAGGAGGTTGACTAGAACAAAGGTAGACAATTAGTATATGCAATGGATTGACGTCTAGTGTTGAGTGAGTAGTTAACTATTCGTACTCACTATGCTGTTAGCGCGTACTGTCCGCTACTCGCATATTCGATACGAGTAGCGGGCGCAATGTAAGTCAATGGGAAATATGGCTAAGTAGCGAGTAACCCGAAAGCCATACTTTTCGTGCGAGTAGCAAATAGTACATTTTTCGGGTTACTTGCTACTTAGCGAGTATTTCTCATGCCCGCTACTTGTAACGAATATGCAAATAGCGGACAGTACTCGCTAACAGCATAGCGAGTACAAATAGTTAACTACTCGCTCAACACTATTGACGACATTTGCAACATTGACACACCTTACAGTTGTGACAGTCTGCTGACAATCATATCAGCAGCACCTCCTTCACACTTGCACAATTTCTGCTTCTTTCTAGTGTTCTGTACAGCACAGAAGATTGTAACACTCCTTGTTTTAGCCCCTTTCACAGTCACCTCTTTTGACTTTAATGTCCTAAAGAAGCTTTTCTGTGTCACTGCACACTCCAACCATTTACCTTCAGAGTTACCCATCACAGTTCCTCAGACATGGGTCCCATTGTTGTGTCTGATATGGCATTTCTTTTAATATTGATCCACATTATAGACTTCTCTGGTGTAGCTACTTTTTGCCCCTCTTGAGCAGCTAATCACTTGGAAATCAGGTGAATGCACTCCTCGCAGTCATCAATAAATCTCTATATTTCCCTCTATGTGGCAATCCACAACTCAATAATTGTAATACTTTGATATTACTTAGCATTATGGAGTTTCTCTGATCAATGCTAAGAAATGAAGCAAGGTTTAATTGCGATGCAAGACTTTTTGTGAAACTTGAAGCTGTACGTGTACTAACATATGTCTCCTTCACCCGAGACAGATAAAACCCAAGTGATACTCAGGCTGGAGCTTCTTACATGCTCCAGCGTGGCCCTCACCAAACCCAAGGATGATGCTCCTAGCAACACTCTCTGTATAGCTTTTTCTTTTTACTCTTTTATTGAGAAAAACCCCCCAGCAACATACAAATATAGAACAAAGAAAGATTGACAGGGGGATTTAACTGGTTAACAGGTGTGGGTGGATCTTTGAACCACCCACCCATGTTAACCGACATGTGCGGGGAAACATGCAGGTTCTTCGCTTGAGCCCGCATTAAAATGGACAGACACTACCTATGATGTACCAGTATGTCATAGGTCGTGAAGAATTAAAGAAGGTCCAAGTGCCTGAGCAGGATCCCCTGTCTGCAGAGAGCAAATCCAAGCCCCCCATAACTTATCGACTTTATCTGGACATTTCCTGCTGTTGTAAACAAAGTGTTCAAAAGATAATATACTATTTATCATTTTAATTGACATAAGACAATTTGAGGAATGTCTATAGATTGAATGGCAATAACATTCATTGCAATGAATAAAGATTTTCTCAAGAATATATGTGTAGAATATGGCCATTCATCTTCATATAAAACCCCGAACAGACAACAGGAGGTATAATAAAACGTTAATATTTAGATTTATTGATAAGAAACTATATCCCTCCCGAATAGGCAATCCCATACCTGTCGCGGTTGTGTCACCGGTGACAGTCATGTGGTTTGTGGTAGTAGATGAATAGGATAACTGAAGTGAGCACTAATATATATATTCTGAGTGTGACTCGCCCACCCCAGGGCTAGGGGACACCCGGTGCCGGGCCGGACTAGTCCGGTGGTAGTCAGTGGTGGCTGGGCCCGGCTCCGTGACCCTGGTGGGTGTCAGTTGAATATGTGGCTGATGAGTTGAAGTTAATGTTCGTGACGCCACCTGTGGTATGCGGCTATTAAGCCGCCGCTGCTATGGGAGAACTCCGGGGTGATGTTATGGCAGCTATGATGTTACTGCTCCCCACAGGTGGAGCGATGCCCCGGGATACAGTTGGTGCCCGTGAAAGTCTATGGTGTTGTGTGGCTAACACGGTGCAGGGCCGACAGGCGAGGAAAGAACCAGGCACAAACAACAGTCTCTTTACCTTCTCCTCTTTTACTCTGGGAACAGTCCAGTCCTGGGAGACCGTTACAGGTGGTGATGGGGATCCGGTCGGCCTGGAAGTACTTGGGATGATCTTTCTGGCCAGCTGAGTATGAGGCCTACTCCTGTACTTTGCTTTGTGATGATAGGACCCTGCTTCTCTGAATCCAGCAATGGCCCTCTTTGCTGCTGGGACCGATGGCACGTCCCTTCTTTCTGTAGGTGGCTGCGCAGACCCTCTCTCTGGTGCTTCTCCGCTGGAGTCCACACCGGGCCCTGATGCTGCAGCTGTACCTTGGATGTTTCTGGGCCAGGGGCTTGCAGCTCTCCTGCCCTTCGGACTCGGCTACCAGGGGCGGATTTTATACCCTGGCAACCACAGACTCCGATGTCTGAGTCTCTCTCTGCTGCCTCTCATCTATTCCTGCTTCTCTGGGCCAAGCTGCTCCAGCTCTAGGCCCCAGATTCACAGGACAGCTCACTCTGCGTCTGTTCACTTCCACTACTCCCTACAGACTGGCTGCACTTCCTCCCTCTGGTCAGGTAGAGGAAGGCTCCCTGGAATTCCAGGTTCAGAGCTCCCCCTGCTGGCCGGAGGGAGAACTGTGTTGGGTGTTAAACCTGCTGGCCAATGGATCTCCCAATTACCTCCAGGCTCAGCATTAACCCTTTGGGAGGGCAATGCTGCTGTGGCGACCAGGTCCTAGGGCGCCACACTCCCCCTTAGTTAAATTCAGTACTCCCGGACTGTGGAAACAAAACATAACATGTCATACATTTCATCCCAATATGGGAGGCACATTATTTTTAACGTTACAACTTCAGACAGTACTATAAGAGTCCAGTGTGGCTCCCTGCCGGGTGTCCATTACACTGCTCCATGGGGGACCCGCCGCGATCAAACCCCCAACGTAGGCTCTGGGCGTGCGTCAGAGCATTGATGACCCCACTCTATGCACGCCGGACGGGTTTTTCTTCAGGGGTGTTGAGCACACTGGTGCTAACTATAAACAATTTAGGTGTTGGCCACCCATAGTCCAGTGGCCCAATTGTCCATTTTCGCAATCACAAAAAAAAAACATTTTGTACACGACATTACAGACTTTTCACATAACTATTTACATTCTAATAAATACTCTTTCTTTATATAGTTGATTCCCTATACCTTAGAGGGGGTTGTCCCCGAGTGCTGCGTTGAGACCTGCGTAGCTCTGGTGTTTGTCCCTGACTACTTAGTGTGTCTCCTATCTCAGCACTACCGGTAGGCCTAACCCCAATAGGTATGCATGATGATTGCCTATGTGGTCTAGGAGTCGCCAAGGGTATGACAGGTTCACCACTGACAGGGGGTTGATCCTCCTGTTCCACTGCTGGCGTGTCACCGCGTGTCGGGGCGGACGGTTCTTTGGGTGGATCCGGAACCTGTTCTGTTTCTGGCTCGACCAACTGTGGGAACGTCAGGACCGGTACCACTACGGCACCATTTATGCGGGTCCAAGTCTTGGGGAATTTGCCGAGGATCGTTTGTATCATCTCTTCCCCTTCTTCTCGAACTTCCTCCACTTCCCTTTGAACTTTGCACCGCTCAGGGCACGTCTTCAGGCGGTCTCTGGATATTGCTTGACAAGTCTTGCCTTCGTCCTTGCTTATGAGGCACACCTTACTGTTGTCAAAGTTGGAGGGGATAATGGTGTAGGGCTCGTTCTCCCACTGATCATCCAATTTATGCGTCCTCCGCTTCTTCTTGAGGACTTGTTCTCCAGGTGCTAAGGGAGTTGCTGGGGCCGTTTGATTGTACTGCTGCTCTTGTCTTGTTCTGGCTTGAGACAGGCTCCTCTCTACGCATTCCTGGACCTTACGGTACTGCTGCTGCCGTTCTGTATCCCAATCCTCTATTTCTTGAACCGCCTCAGGCGACACAGTCCCCATCTCAAAGTCTACAGGCAACCTGCCAGGTCTGGCTCGCATCAGGTAAGCGGGGCTGCAGTTGGTCGAATTTACTGGGATATGGTTGTACAGGTCGACCAGATCTGGCAGCTTCTCTGGCCATTGGTTCCTTTCTTCCAGAGGTAGAGTCTTCAGCATATCAATAACCACATGGTTCATTTTCTCGCACAGTCCATTGGTTTGGGGGTGGTACGGTGTTGTTCTGATTTTCTTACAACCGTACATGTTACAAAACTCTTGGAACACCTCCGCCTCGAACGCAGGGCCTTGATCGGTCAGTACCCTTTCCGGATAACCGTGAGGCCGGCAAAAGGATGCCTGGAACGCTTTAGCTGCTGTTCTGGCTGTCTGGTCCTTCACAGGCACTACTACCAGGAAACGAGAGTAATGGTCCACAATTGTGAGGGCGTACACATAGCCTGACCGGCTTGGTGTTAACTTCACGTGGTCCAGGGCCACCAACTCCAGGGGCTGCTTCGTAACAATTGGCTGTAGGGGAGACCTTTGGCTGGCATCATCCTTCCGCCTCAGGTTACACGGGCCACAGTCTCGGCACCACTTCTCGATCACCTTTCTCATGTGCACCCAATAGAACCGATCACGGAGTAGGGCCTCCAACTTCTTCCACCCAAAGTGGCCTGCGTTATCATGATAAGCTGCTAGGACCATTGGAGCATCCCTCTGCGGAACCACGATCTGCCAGACAAGTTCATTTGTTCGCCAGTTGACGTGTCTCTTGCAGAGCTTGCCTTGGTAGGTGAACAGTCGTCCCCTCTCTTTCCACAACTGCTGGGCTTCTTCTGGAGCATCTGGACCAAGATGAGTCTCAGCTTGTGCTAGCTTTTCTTTGACCAATCGCACCGCCGGGTCACCGTTCTGTGTCTCTTCCCAATTATGGTGGAGTAATGGGTTAACCGGGACCTCGTGTTGGCTCGAGCGCTTCACTCCCACAGCATGCTCACACTGGGAAACGCCCTGATGATGGAAAGCCGGTAACTCTATCTCTTCGAGTTCATCCAGGTCTTCTCCAGATTCGGGTAAGTGAGGCATTCTGGACAGCGCATCAGCATTGTTATTCTTCTTGCCAGCCCGGTACTTGATGGTAAAGTCAAAGTTAGACAGCCGGGCCATCCATCGCTGTTCCAACGCCCCTAACTTGGCTGTTGCCAGGTGTGTCAACGGATTGTTGTCCGTGAAGATGGTGAACTTGGCCGACGCCAGATAGTGTTTGAAGCGTTCAGTCACTGCCCAAACAATAGCGAGGAACTCCAGCTTGAAGGAACTGTAATTTTCTGGATTCCTTTCTGTGGGCCGAAGCTTCCTACTGGCGTACGCTATCACCTTCTCCCTGCCTCCCTGCACCTGGGACAAAACGGCTCCCAGGCCCACGTTGCTGGCGTCTGTATACAGTACAAACGGCTGGCTGTAGTCAGGGTAGGCCAGAATTTCTTCTCCCGTGAGAGCCCCTTTCAGCTGGACAAAGGAGGTTTCTAGTTGGCTGCTCCATTCAAATGGAGGGCTCTGCTTCTTAGCCTGCTTTGGCTGGCCCACCAGGAGATCTTGAAGGGGCGCTGCTATCTTGGTGAAACCATCAATGAACCTTCGGTAGTAGCCCACCAGCCCAAGGAACTGCCGCACCTCCTTTACCGTGGTGGGTCTTGGCCAGTCCTTGATTACGGTGACTTTCTCCGGATCAGGTGCCACACCTTCTGCGCTGACCACATGACCCAGGTACTGTACCTTTGGCTTCAAGAGGTGACATTTGGACGGCTTGATCTTCAGGCCATATTTTGACAAAGACTCGAACACTTCTGCTAAGTGCTTCAGGTGGTCTTCATAAGTCTTGGAGTAGACTATGACGTCATCCAGGTACAACAGCACGGTTTCGAAGTTGTGGTGGCCCAAGCAGCACTCCATCAACCGTTGGAATGTCCCTGGGGCGTTGCAGAGCCCGAATGGCATGCAGTTGAACTCGCAGAGGCCCATCGGCGTCGTGAATGCAGTCTTCTCCTTGTCCGCCTCTGCCACGGGAACCTGCCAATACCCACTGGTGAGATCCAAGGTGGAGAAATAGTTAGCTGACTTTAAGGCTGTTAGTGACTCCTCTATTCTGGGTAGGGGATAAGCATCTTTATGTGTAATGCGGTTAATTTGCCTGTAATCTACACACATTCTCATTGTACCATCCTTTTTCTTTACGAGCACTAGTGGAGCTGCCCAGGGGCTACAACTATCTCTGATAACCCCAGCCTCCTTCATTTCCCGTAACATTTCTTTGGCACGCTGATACTGTGCGGGGGGTACAGGGCGGTATCTCTCTTTAACGGGAGGATGATCACCCGTGGGGATTTGATGTTTAACCCCTTTCACCTGCCCAAAATCTAGGGGGTGTTTGCTGAAGACCCGCTCGTACTCCTGTACCACCCGGTAAACCCCATTCTTTTGGTGTGAGGGGGTGGAGTCGGTGCCCACATGTAAGTTTTGGCACCAGTCTTCCAGCTGCCCCTTGGAGCCCTTGTCTTCCGCCTGGTCGGACGGGATCAAGGGTTCCACTGCTTTGATGGTGTTGTTGCTGACAGTGTACAGTTTTGCTACAGTGGCGTACCGGGGCAATTTGGCTTCCTCCTCCCCACAATTCAGGACACGGATGGGCACTCTCCCCTTGCGGACGTCTGCTACCCCTCTGGCTATCAGGACTCCAGGCCTACTGTCGGAATACACCGGTTCTACCAAGGCATGGTAATCCTGACCCTTGAGGCCTATTGCTGCCCGACACCATATCAACATTTCACTTCTTGGGGGTATTGCAATGGGTAGGGGGTCACTTACCCTCACACTGCCAATTTCTCCTCCGGCCAGCTCCACCTGCTGCCTCCTCATCAGGGCTCTGATCTCCCTCTGTAGGGCACGCTGCTGCCCGGAGCTGGCAGTTTCAGACGCCTGCTGCAACAAAATTATCACTTCGGCAATACAATTTTCTATCACATTTGTACCAATGGTTACCAGCGGGTCAGATTCTTTGCGATCAATATCTACAATTATCATCCCCTGACATGGCAATTCCACCCGCCCCACTTTAATGGTTACTTCTTTATACCCAATTTGAGGTAAGGGCTGACCATTACTGGCCACAATTGTTAAATCATCATCTGGGCCATGGTCAATGTCTGAATCAGCCCAATATCTTTTGTACAGTTTATAGGGGATGGTCGTTACCTGGGACCCAGTATCCAGGAGGGCATTCAAAGGGATCCCATCCAGCACAATAGGAAGGACCGGTCGTCCTCCCACATACTTGCTGCGGCTGGGGGTTGAGCCGGGCTTCCTTACACCTGGGGGTCGGCTCCTGGCCCCAGGCTCGGCCCATTTAAAGGACAGTATCGTGCAATGTGGCCCGCCTGGCTGCAGCGGCGGCAGATCGGTTGTCCCGTTGAATCATACCGGTCTGTGTCTCTGCCTCGGGTCGGCGGAACCCTCCTCTGTCGCATCCATGGGACGTCATCTGGGCTGGAGGCCAACTCGATTTTTGCAGGCGATGGGGTCACTTGTAGGGACTGCACGATCTTGGCAAGGGCAGCTACAGTCTTGGTCAGCTCCTGGAACTGCTGTCTGAGCTCTGCAGTGGGATCCTTATCCAGGGACTGCGCCTCAGCCCCTGCAGTGGCTCGTGTTGCAGGCACCACCCCGGGGTACGTGATAGCAAGAGGCCGGAGGGGCACTGGGTCATTCGGTGTAGATTCTCTCAGTACCCGGATGGCCTGGTCCTTAAACTTTGCAAAGTCCAGAGCAGGGTTCTGCAGGACCATGATACGCAGCTGGGTCCTGTGGGCATCTGACAGGAGCCCCTCTATGAACTGCTCAGTTAGGAGTTTGTGTTCTTCACGTACACTCTCTGGGTCCACTTGTTTAACCGCTTTCAGGGCCTCCTGCAGGTTTAAGGCATAGTCCCTTATGCTGTCTGTGGGCCGCTGCTTGCACCCAAAGAATCTCATCTTTATCTCTGCTGCGGTGCGGGTGTCAAAAGTACTCTTTAGCTTGGCCAGTATCTGGGTTACTGTCCCTTTATCTGTATCAGGCCAGGACTTCACTTCACGCTGGGCTGCGCCGGCTAGCTGTCCCATTAATATGCCCACCTTCTGGCTCTCAGTCAGCGGATACACCCGGAATAAGCTGTGCAGGCTTTCTCTGAAGTCGCTCAAGGTATGGGACTCCCCGGAATACTGCGGCAGCCATTCTGCGCCCGGTATGTACGGCATGGTGATCGGCATTACCGGCGCTACAGCGGGGGATGGGGCGACGGCGACAGGGATCGCTTCGGCGGGCGCTGCGGCGTCTCGGGCTATGGCAGCCACCTGCCCTCCCTCTGCGTCGGACATCTTCCTCCCCCTTAGTGAACCTTACCAGGCTCCGTTCACTTTTCAAATTTCCTTCCGGGTCGCGCGGGGTTAACAGCGCTCTGCTCTGATGGCGCGCTCCCTTCGCGCTCTTTGTCAGGCACGCCCCCCTTCTTCCTGCGCTCAGTGAGGATAATGGCGGCGGCAGTTTTCAAACAGTGAAACACGCAGTAATACAGTCTTTAAAGCGCAATTATTCAGGCGCACAGTACCCGGTGGAACCGGGCACGAAATCCTGTTCGTGACGCCAAAAGTTGACTCGCCCACCCCAGGGCTAGGGGACACCCGGTGCCGGGCCGGACTAGTCCGGTGGTAGTCAGTGGTGGCTGGGCCCGGCTCCGTGGCCCTGGTGGGTGTCAGTTGAATATGTGGCTGATGAGTTGAAGTTAATGTTCGTGACGCCACCTGTGGTATGCGGCTATTAAGCCGCCGCTGCTATGGGAGAACTCCGGGGTGATGTTATGGCAGCTATGATGTTACTGCTCCCCACAGGTGGAGCGATGCCCCGGGATACAGTTGGTGCCCGTGAAAGTCTATGGTGTTGTGTGGCTAACACGGTGCAGGGCCGACAGGCGAGGAAAGAACCAGGCACAAACAACAGTCTCTTTACCTTCTCCTCTTTTACTCTGGGAACAGTCCAGTCCTGGGAGACCGTTACAGGTGGTGATGGGGATCCGGTCGGCCTGGAAGTACTTGGGATGATCTTTCTGGCCAGCTGAGTATGAGGCCTACTCCTGTACTTTGCTTTGTGATGATAGGACCCTGCTTCTCTGAATCCAGCAATGGCCCTCTTTGCTGCTGGGACCGATGGCACGTCCCTTCTTTCTGTAGGTGGCTGCGCAGACCCTCTCTCTGGTGCTTCTCCGCTGGAGTCCACACCGGGCCCTGATGCTGCAGCTGTACCTTGGATGTTTCTGGGCCAGGGGCTTGCAGCTCTCCTGCCCTTCGGACTCGGCTACCAGGGGCGGATTTTATACCCTGGCAACCACAGACTCCGATGTCTGAGTCTCTCTCTGCTGCCTCTCAGCTATTCCTGCTTCTCTGGGCCAAGCTGCTCCAGCTCTAGGCCCCAGATTCACAGGACAGCTCACTCTGCGTCTGTTCACTTCCACTACTCCCTACAGACTGGCTGCACTTCCTCCCTCTGGTCAGGTAGAGGAAGGCTCCCTGGAATTCCAGGTTCAGAGCTCCCCCTGCTGGCCGGAGGGAGAACTGTGTTGGGTGTTAAACCTGCTGGCCAATGGATCTCCCAATTACCTCCAGGCTCAGCATTAACCCTTTGGGAGGGCAATGCTGCTGTGGCGACCAGGTCCTAGGGCGCCACAAGTGCAAGCCAAAAAAATACATACTATATAAGGATAAGGCTGCCCATCAAACTTAGATAATGGTATAATGCCTCAAGCATATGGAAAAATGCCTCAAGCATATGGAAAAATATTGAAAAATACAATGAAAAATGCTACTTGCTAACTTGAACATGTGAATAATGAATTGCATACCTGCCATGAATATTAGTTAGACACCGTTAAGGTCACAGAGCTAGGGACCCCAATATAGAGATATACCTTGACGAGGTTTTGGGGCTCAGTTACATTGATCAATGCGATTGCTAAATATCTCCTTTTTCCTAATATTCATGGCAGGTATGCAATTCATTATTCACATGTTCAAGTTAGCAAGTAGCATTTTTCATTGTATTTTTCAATATTTTTCCATATGCTTGAGGCATTATACCATTATCTAAGTTTGATGTGCAGCCTTATCCTTATATAGTATGCATTTTTTTGGCTTGCACTCAGAATATATATATTAGTGCTCACTTCAGTTATCCTATTCAGTTATATGTAGTTTTTTTTCTGAATGTGAACACAGCTCCGCCCCTTTCGGCAATGTTTTTTCCATCTCCTATATAAGAAAGTCCTTAGTTACCCCTCTCCACCCACAGCAGTTTTTAATTGCAATGAGATGACACACAGTTAGGGTCACAGAGCTAGGGACCCCAATATAGAGATATACCTTGGCGAGGTTTTGGGGCTCAGTTACATTGATCAATGCGATTGCTAAATATCTCCTTTTTCCTAATATTCATGGCAGGTATGCAATTCATTATTCACATGTTCAAGTTAGCAAGTAGCATTTTTCATTGTATTTTTCAATATTTTTCCATATGCTTGAGGCATTATACCATTATCTAAGTTTGATGTGCAGCCTTATCCTTATGTGGTAGTAGATGGTCACAACGTCTGAATGCTCCCTGACTTTCTATTATTCCTGCTGTCAGTATTTTGATATAGGTAGCTTTCCTGCTGGATTTTCATCCCTTGCCCTTTAGGACCCAGCAGGAGCTAAACTTCTTCTGTCCAGCTGCTGATTATCAGGGTCCTCCATGTGCTTAAATACTCCCATCTTCCTTGGACTGGTGCTGGTGATATTATTCAGTTCATTCAAGCTCTGGTTGCAAGCAGGTGGCTTGTACTCCTCTGTTGTATTGTTGCTGTTACTTTGCTGAATTTCTACATGAGTCATCTGTGGATAAGTAGTTCATGCATTTTCCCCTTGTGTGTCCCCCTTGTGTCTTCTATAGTGTTTAGTGGGCTTAACAAAGAGCTCATCCCATCCATTCCCTATTTAGGGTCCAGCACTAGGGATACCTAGGGTCAGGTATCCGGCTCGATGCATAGGTGTAGAACCTATCTAGGGTGGTGAGGGATGTCAGGGACCAGTGGTAGGTTTGGTCAGGGGTCACCATCTCGACACAGGGTTTCCCTTCCCTTTCGCCGCTCGCATTATACTTTTATGTATAATGTATAACTTATGATTAATAGCTTGTGATACATACCAATAGGATTTAAGTATATCAGTCCAGATCACATCACTCTAAGATGGGCTCTTGGATTTCCCCTTGTCTGGTGTTTTTAAGGGATTTTTTTGTACTTTAGGGGAATATAAACTAGAGATCAGGCCTCCCGGACCTTGAGATTTAATATTCCCAATAAAGGGGAAAGAGGACAAGGACTCTTCTTGACCACAAAACTCAGCTTGAAATGCGTGTCTTATCTATTGAAACTTAGGCTACTTTCACACTGCATTTTTCCTTACGTTCAGAGGTCCCGTCGGGGCATCCGTCTGAACCACCCCTCCCCACCCTGCAAAACGTGTTTCGGACGCATGCGCCGACAGGGCCATTGACTATAATAGAGCAGACTCCGTTAGCGTGTGCAACATTTTTGCAAATATACATTTCCTGCAGGCGGACACCTGAACGTAGTCGACTACGAAAACACCAAGTGTGATACCAACACACCTCCCTCAAGAAAAGCCCCAATGCAGTTCGTATATTTTGTGGAATTGCAGCAGGGATAGTCCCAAATCTGTCCAGTTCTGGATTAATAACAAAATTTAAAGGGCATTACGCTATCTAGCAATTGTACTTGGTCAGTGGTACATAGCATATGTAGCATGACGTAGCATTGAATGACCATTACAATGACATATGACTTAGCCCTGCTCCTATATGTCTTATTTGTTTGAATAAACAAAGATTTCCATTTGTTGAGTGCCACCTTTTTCCTTCTTTGTCCTTTTAGGTAACTGGGTTGTATTTCCATTGAAACAAGTTCCATGGTACCCCATAGCAAGACATCCATCCTAGAAATGGCCAAATACTCTAAATTGTATTGAGTTGTATAACTGAATCCTTTAAGAAGATGAGAATAGTAATCTGTGAATAATAGAGATATTCGTTTGCTTCGGGGAGAGAGATAGGAGAGGTGCCAGCACCAATGCCAATATGATTGATCAGTGACATAGTGCATCTGTCCTGCTGCATTTGAATTACTTTTGCACATATTTTCTTCATTCTTAATGCACTAGAATGCAGCAGCAATGCTACACAATATTTTTACAGAATAAAAAATATGAAATCAGTGTCTGTAAAAGATGGTATGCTTTCTTGTTATAAGTGACTATATTGTTTTAGTTCTATCCTTTTTGTGAAGGAGTGAACAATTGTTTTTTTTTTTTTAATTTGAAAGAAAATTCCCCAAAGTCCAGATATGTGACTGTGACTGTTTACATGACAAAGTATACATGTCACAAACAATTTCTTTTACTAGTCAACTTCTACATCTGTACATGCCTCACCAATACAGTGTCCTGTTGCAAGTGCTGTCTTTTTGGATGTGTACCTATCTAGCATTTCTTTTTATGTAATTTTTGGAAAAGGCATTGTAATTTGTTAGAAAAATAGCCAATATTTTTTTAAAAACTGCAGGCATTCAATTGTTCATATCTTGTTTTGCTCATCTGAACGAACCTTATGCAAGCCAATGGGGAACCTGAGCATTATTCTTGTCATGATGAATACTGGAATAGTACTCGGTAAGCATTATCTGAACACGAATAGTTACTATTCGCCCACACTATTCTTCACTGATTGTCATTGTTAGTCAAATGAAGGATAAGTTAATTATAGCGTTGCACAAAATGTATGGTAAAAGAAAATGTGGCAATGGCAATAAACGAGGTAGTATAAAAGAAAAACCTAACACCATGGATAAAAATGTGGAAATAGCGAGAAGCAGCAGGACCATGACCACTGGCACCAGCCATCTGGGCAGTAGTATTACCAAACACATCAAACAATTGGCCTCATTTGCCTCTGACTTGTGTTTATTAGTGGTAAGGAAGTATAGAGCATTAAGAAATATCTGGTACATTATTTCTCTAAGTCACAGCAAAATGAGGTTACCTCTGACAGAGACACCATCAGTTTGAGTAAGTGTTCTGTGCAGAACTGTCTGCCTGATCACAAATAAGTAAGATGGTGTGACAATTATGTAGATAGTCTGCAATCTGATAGTGTGGAATATAATAAAACTGAGACAAGAGTTGGGTAAATACTCTGTATGAACAAATAATAAACACAGTGCAAATAACAGAATAACAGAAGGCAACTACAAATTAAATGTAAGTGCAAACCACACTAATATGGGAATGTCCTGACAGCATATGCAGTATTGAGCACAGAAAACAAGTGGTGAATGTCCACAATAATATGCAAAGCAAACAAGTGGTGAATGTCCAGAAGTTATATGCACAGCAAACAAATGATGAATGTCCAGAAGTTATTTGCAGGTGTGCACACAGCACTAATACATGAGAGTCCAGAAGTTATGTATGGTATAGTATGCAGGAGTGTACACAGCAAACAAATAAATGGATGTCAGAATTCTATGCAGGAGTGTGCATAGCAAACAAATGGTTACCAGTGTACTTCCGAGGCTGCCAAAGTACCGCACAAGTCTAGCACACAGCCCGTACAGATTCCAGGATTAAGTACACTGATAACAAACAGAGAATCTACTTCTTACAGATCAAGGCAGTCCAGCAGTATAGAGCTCTTCTCCTATAAACCTTGAAGAGAGGGAACAACAGCCAGGATCAGGATAATGCACCGCAGACTGCAGACAGCTGAGCAGTAATGGGGGGGAGCACAGAACTAACAAGCGGCAGGAAATAGACCACCAGTAAGCCAAGAGAGATTCAGGAGCCAGCAACACAAAATACTCAGGCAAGTAATAAATCTCAGAACAGGACTTATAAGCAGGGCAGACAGGAAGTTCAAGTGTCGCAGGCGGAGGAGGGGACGCAGCGCCCTCCCTACTGCTCGGGCCCGGCTGCTGCGGCCCGCTGCTGCCGCTGCTCGGTGGCTCGAGCGATGGGCCGGATCCCGGGGCTCGAGCGGCGTTCCTTGCCCGTGAGTGAAAGGGGATTGGGATTTGGGATGGTTTATTGTCCGTGACGCCACCCACGGTTGTGGTGATTTGTTGACACCACCGCTGCTCTGTATGGGGATCCCGGGAGTGGTGGTATGGAGCAGCCAGATGTTAATCCTCCCCTCCGTGGGTAGGGGGTTGGTTGTCCCGGGGCCCAATGATGAGGTGGGTGATGCAGGGCTCGGTAAGGTGCAGGGACGCGGGGGCAGCTCTGTGCCTTGCGGCACTGTGGTACTCACTCAGCCTGAGACGATGACACAGTTCTCGGTAAAACACACGGCTGGAAAGACGGTTCCCACGGACGGCTGCACTTGCTTTCCCCAGTAGGTGACGGTGACGGTCCCTTTTTCCTGCACCTAAGATGATGATGGTTGCGATGGGTTCCCACCGGTAACCCGCTCCCCGGCTTGGATATGGGCCGGAGGAGCCCTACTTTGCCCGCAGGCGCTGGCCCTGAGAAACTGGTGCCCTGGCGGTGGCGGTGTCTCTCTGTTACGGTTGGACTGTTGCCTTCAATCGGGACTTGGTTGTTAGGAGACAGACGTCCCCTTCACTGACGGATTTGGCAAATTATGGCGACTCCTAGCCTTGCCGGGATCCGAAAGGCCCCTGCCATGGTGCTGACTGTTCTTCGTATACTGCTCCAGACCGCCGGGCCACTACCCGTCCGCGGTCCTTCCAGCAACCTCCGAGCAGTCCCCTGCAGACTATCACCGCCGTCTGCTGACCTTGCTGTCACTGTCCGGGGCACACACCCGGACTAACTTCAGGCTTTCTTACTGTCACTTTTCTGTCACTTCAGCTTTTCTCTTTAACTCCACTACTGTTTTTAGAGGTAATTCTTCATATTTGTGTCTTTATAATGAGGTTAACAGGTTCATAAATAGGTATTTTTGATTACACCTGGAAGCATTTTGTGAATGATGACTATTATGTACTGAAAGAAGAAAAAATACATTTGCAGAACATATGGTCACTCACCATAAATTACTCAGTCACCAACTGTTCTTGAAGAGTCGGTGCTTTGATTTTCATCTCTTTTCCTCTAGATCTCTCGGAAAGCATTTTCCGCAAACAAATAACAAGTGAGAAGACTGAAGTTTTTTTTTCTCCCTTCTTCTATTCAACCATGTTTTCAAGTTACAAAATAAAAGTCATAGAATAAAAGAAGCAGAATGTTCCAAAATTAGAATCATTGTGGTTTTGTTACATAAAGAAGTGTTGAGCGATGAATTTGGCCAAATGTTTGTGCGCACGACGCGGGGTATGAAGTTAGCACCTCTCACAATGTTAATCATAATAATAGCGTTACACACTTTTTCTTTGCTTGCTAATTTATTTTCTTCTGTAAAGATGTGTTGCTATTAACTTATAGACGACACTTTTTGGGGGTTGTCGGTGTCTTGTTCTCTGACAACACCTACAAAGTCTATGGGTGCTATGGTTATTACCTAATTGCATTATTTTGGCTATTAAAAATAGATAAAATTGAGTTTGAACATTTTTGGACCGTTTGGCTTCTACAACCTTGATGTATCACAGTAGATAACAGACTGCAGAATGATTTAATAGTGACTTCGTCACAGTCTGCTAATTTATGTCTGGAGATGAGGAAATAATTTCTAAACTAATCGATTTCACTAAGAATTTCCCAAAAACTTCAAGCTCTAAGGAATTTTAGTTTATTTGTGATTTGAGTTATGCAAATCCAGTAAAATAATAGTGAGCTGCCATTTTGCTGTATTCCAAGGACCTTGAAGGGGTTAAGAAAATAGTAATCCATTACACTCACATTAACACCCCCTTCACATGTCCGTGGATAACGTTCATGTTTTGAATGGCCGTCAAGAAGGTGCGTATGGCCCATCCATGTACCGTGATTTTGGCACACTAGTGTTCACCGTGTGCTATCCGTGACAGCACACGGAGAGCGAGAACTTTTTACTCACCTGTTCCCGGTGCGGCTGTCCCCGCTGCTGATGTCTTCAGCACTGCTGCTTCGGGGTCCGCGGTGCAGTGAATATTCATAATCATATTGAGCGGGACTGTAAGCAAGTAACAACAGGGCTGAAGACAACACGCTTGAGACAGGTGAGTACAGAAAATCATTTAATTTCAAAGACACGTGTTTTCTCCGGTACGTATCACACAGATCACATCAGAATGTGGGCCATGTGACATCAGTGGTGCCGGAGAAAAACGGACTTATCTCCGTGCGAAACACACAGACACGGGTCCTTGTGAAAACACTAATGTGTGCGCAGACCCCTTGATTTTATTTGGTCTGTGTATGTCCGTGTCTCTGGTACGTATGTAAATGGACGTCATATGTACCGGAATCACTGATGTATGAAGGAGGCCTAATGGAAATAGAGTTGAGCGAGTATCTAACTATTTGTACTCGCTATACTCATAACAAGTACTGTCTAATACTTGCGTATTCGTTCCGAATAGCGTGTGCAATGAAAGTCAATGGGGGAAAAGTCGCAATGTAACGAGTAACCCGAATGCCATAATATTTATGCAAGTAGCAAATAGTGTGGAATTCGGGTTACTCGTTACTTTGCGAGTTTTCCCCCATTGACTTGCATTGCATACACTATTTGGAACGAATGCGCAAGTATTAGACAGTACTCGTTATGTGTATAGTGAGTACAAATAGTTAGGTACTCACTCAACTCTAAAGGGAAACTATAATATCAGCAAAATAAATAATGATAGTTAAGTCTACAACCACATGACTGTCTCTACACAAAGGTCCTAACCTCTGCCTACTCTTATAGCAGAAACTCAGAACCATAGGGGGTCTCCTGGAAGAATTCTGAGAAGTGTCAATCGTGAAACCTCGGCCTAGTGAGCCAAGCTTCAAAGTGTGGGCAGATGGCCATGGTAACCAGGCTGGATATTCACTAGTTACTATGTGGAGAGTGGTGGCTGGAGACGCAAACTATTTAAAACGCAAGGTGCTTGACCCTAACTTAGCCCAGGGTCCCGTCACAGGCCAGCAATTGTAATATTATAATCTAGGCAGTCCTGGAAACATGAGCCCGGGATCAGGCAGATAAAAGGATGGGTGACACAATAGGAAGGTGTTGACATGTAGGTTTCAGCTTGTGATGATTGTGTTCTATAACTCACTTTCTTCTTCCCTCAAAGAAGCAGAAGACAATTTAGACTCGAAAGTTAAAGTAATTCTCTTATTTCTCCCTTTTATTTTTATAACTGTTTTGCATATTTGTGTGTTGTTCTATTTTTCACTTTCATACCGTTTATTGGATGTCAAGAAAGGCACTGATGCCAAGGCCATACAGATGCCACTATCCTTCGGTAAAGAGACTCTGTGTACAGGTGCGACCTTGGGTGGGGTGCATGACATGTACTGGTTTCTTCAGGTTGATGTCCATCACCCTGCTGCTGGTCCTCATCATATAAGAAATAGTCACACATGCAACACCAAAGTTCACTTATCAACCAAACTTGTTCAGTTATTTTTCACACCGTTATGACAGACATTACCTCACTTCTCACAGTTCTAAATCTACTGTTTCTGGCGTACTCTTTCTCAATCTGTCCCCTGCTATCTTGGAACTCGTCCTCAGGATGCCGGGTGTGTGTCTCTGTCCACCCCTCTTCCTCACACCTTTGTCCACCTCTGGACGCTGACGGCTTTCTAGTCGCATGACTCTCTAAGCCCACTGGGGTGAGCTGTAGGCTCCGGACCTCTTGATGCTACCACAGAGTTCCCAGACACTGAATGTCCCCTCTTCTCTTACTTGAACTGTATCCAGAACTGGCACCCCACGAGGCCCCCACTATTAGCCAATAGTGATGGTTGAACCAGAACTGTAAAGATTGGGGTCTGTACTGGACACCTAGTGTCCGTGCACTGACCTCGAACACAGACTTCTCAGGGAAGTCCATGTTACAGTTTGGGTTTAGCCACCTGGACAAAATAAATAAATAAAAAAAAAGGTAAAAGGAAGCAAGATGGGGATTAGAGCAGGACAGTTATACTTACCAAGTCTCCCGCATGGCTGTCATATTGCTTCCAGGTACGATAATGAACTCTCATGCATATTTACTGCTTCCCCTGACCACCCTCTCTGACAGAATCTGTGATTGGTTTCAATCAAACTGCTGACATCTGTGACTAGTTGTGAAGTGTAAAAAGAGATAAATAATTGAACAAAAATGGCATTGGGGCGTGTCCTGGCCATGAGGGAGTGAGGTTGTGCTTTTGCCTCAGCTTCCCTTTATCTCCCAGGAAATCAGCTACTACATTAATTTTTTTGGCCCTCTATCCCGGACTATGAGCACAAGGAGGTGGAGGGGAGCTCAGGGACACCTTTCCAGGCAGAATCGAGGCAGCATCCAGCGATTTCTGGCTAAACCAACAGTGGCACAGATGGAGCAGGAGGGAAGTAAGATGGCCGCTGGCCTTGTCAGCTATGCAGCAGTGGCAGCGGGGGAGGGGGGCGCACAGAGTACCTGTCAGAGGCCCACAGCAGAGAACAGCCCGAGGAGCAGAAGGTGGAGGCAGGAATCCAGATGGTGACAGATCCTGTGCAGCTGGAGAAGTGGGGTTTGAGGAGCCAGGTACTCGGAGGGAGCAGGCTCTGGTGTCTTCACAGCATGGGGAGCAGGTCCTGGCAGAGGGAGAGGAGGTGGACGGGCGGCAGGTGAGAGGCCTGGGTCTTGCAGACTCTGCAGATTCTCCTGGAGGAGGGGAGAGGGATCTGACTTTGCCCCTGAGCCCTTCACTGTCAATAGAGCTCCAGGAGGGACAGGAGGATGGGGCTCCCTGGACCTCCAGCCCATTGCTACTCAGTGGCACTGCAGCTGCTGTGACAGGCACAGAGGTCAGAGCTAATATAGAAGATATGGAGAGTATGGAGCACTCCACCAGCCCGATTTCTCAGCATGTCAGCACTCTGGGGCTGGGACAGGAAGGTTCCGGTGTCCTGAGGGAGCTAAGGGAGCTCAGAGCAAGAATCATCAGCATCCCATCCAGAGAGGACATGGAAGGCTATATCTCCAGATTGGAGAAGGCGTGCAGGTCAGAGCTGACAGAAGAGCGTTCCAGTGTGCAGAATATAGATGCAAGGGTCCTGTCTCAGGAGACCCAATTACAAGAAATGCAGAAGGACTTATCCTCTCATAAAGAGTTGCTAGAGACCCAATCTCGCCAGCTCCACTACCTGACTGAAGCACTGGACGATGCAGAGAACCGAAGACGACGCAACAACTTAAGAGTACGGGGTCTGCCAGAGTCCGTTGATTCCAGGGAACTCCCACGTGTCCTCCAAAGAATCTTCAACAAGATATTGGGGCTCCCTCCAGCCACAGATCGAGCTTGATAGAGCACACAGATCCTTGGGACCCAAACCAGCGGACTCAGAGTTCCCGCGGGACGTGATCTGTCGGGTCCACCATTATTTACAAAAGGAGTCTATTCTGCTGAAGCTCCGGGAAGGGGTACCGATCCTTTTCCAAAAGATTAAGTTGCAGATCCTACCCGACCTCTCTTGTCTTACTCTCCAGAGGAGGAGAGCACTACGGCCTTTGTTGGAGCTCCTTCGGTCACAGGACTTTGTGTACAGCTGGGGCTTCCGTTTTCGCCTTCAAGTCCGCAGTGGCGGCCGAATGCACGTTCTTCATTCACCAGAGGATCTGACACCCTTTTCGGAGGCCTTGAATCTCCCCAGAGTTGAAATCGAGGACTGGCCTTCTATTCCAAGAGAATTCTCGCGGGGGCTTCCTCAGCGTCCTCCAAGAAGTAATCGCGGGGAGAGGAAGACGGGAGGAGGAGGTCGTCCATCTACCAAGGACTGATGGTCGTCAAGACGGGGCTTGTACGCTTCTCACACTTTATACTGTACTTGAGTAGTATTGTTATTTGGGGTTTGGATGCGGAGGGCTGATTGAGGGGCTAAGTTTAAGTTAATGAAGTCATGGGAGAGGTTTAACGCTAGATATAATAACTGACGTGAGTCGAAACGGTTCCCTCTCTCTGCCGCTACAATTTTGCCCTCCTGCCCCCGATTCTTGTAGTTTCATGCTTTTACAGAATTCCTAGCAGTTTTGTATAGGACATGTATGGTTATGATTAACACCCCCCCGTTTTTCATGTTTCTTTCCGCTTCCTCCTTCTGTGTCCCCTTTGGCCTTTTATCGCCTCTTTTCAGGCCCGTGCTCCACGACCTCTCTCTTCCCCCTTTCTTCTTGCCCCATGTGGCCCTCTGTCCCCCCCGTCCACGCTCCCCCCTTTTTTTTTTTTTCTCTCCTTCCCCCCCTTCCTCCCTCCCTTTTTTCCTTCCCCCCCCCTTTTTTTTCTCTCTCTCCTTCCCCCCCTTCTTCCTCCCTTTTTTCCTTTCCCCCTGTTTTTTTTTTTTCTTTTCTCTTTTCTTTCTACCTCTCTCTTCTCCCTCCCTTCCTTCCCCTGAGGGGGGTGGGTCGTGGGGGGGATTGCGGGGTGCACATCTGAGCTGGGGTTTGTCTGTGGTTTGGGTTTTATAATGAGTCCTGGGAGGGGGGGGGGGGGCTTCTGTCCTGGAAAGTACACGCCTGGTTTGGGTTTACGCGTCGCGGATTGAGTGACGCTTGAAAGCAATACCCAGGAATTACCGCATTTGTTGGGCTTACAGTTTGTAATCTTTGTTTTCCCTTTCTTTTTCTCTATTTCACAGCCTAATCTTTTCTTGATTCTTGCTGCGTTTCTTGCTCCTTACTCTGGTCATCTCTCTTTCCCCTTTTTCACCCCTATTCTTAGGTGTGGGACCCCAGTGCTCGGCATGACGCAACTTAATTTTGGCTCCCTTAATTGTAAAGGGTTGAATGTGCCGCAAAAGAGATTGCAAATATTTTATGCTATGCATAAACAGAGGACTCAGGTGTTATTATTACAAGAGACCCATTTTAAAGCAGGCCAGGTCCCAGTTCTTAGGGATAGATTTTACACAACATGGTTTCACAGCCCTAACCCGACTGCTAAATCCGGGGGGGGTCTCCATTGCTCTCCATAAGTCATTGGTGTTCTCCGTGATCGACTCTTTGGTGGATCCTGAGGGTAGATTTATATTTCTGAAGCTCCAGATTGGTGTGGGTGTATATACCGTAGCTAACTGGTATTTACCCAACTCCAGACCCACTGTGGCATGCTCTTCCCTCCTGTCTCGGCTGGCGGAATTTGCAGAAGGGTCTTTAATAGATGGGGGAGACTTTAATTTCACCTTTGAACCAGCAATTGATACCTCCTCGGGGCGGCGTTTTATTTCACAAAAAAGGATGTTGGCACTAGGGAAAAAGTTGCAAGCATTACAATTGGTTGATATTTGGAGGGCACTGCATCCCACGGAGAGGGATTACTCTTATTTCTCCCCAATTCATTCATCTTACAGCCATATAGATATGTTGTGGATTAGCCAACACGCCATGCCATGGCGAGCCCAGGCCTCCATAGGGTCTATATGTCTATCGGACCATGCACCGGTGTTCGTCCAACTCACTCCCCCAGATGGTTTGCGGCGACCATGGACGTGGCGTCTTAATGAACATCTACTTAAAGACGACTTATGTGTAGCAGAAATACGACAGGTGATGAGTGATTTCTTGGAAATTCACACTCAGGACCAGACGGCCTTGCCAACACAGTGGGAGGCCCTTAAATGTGTGGTGCAGGGTATATTAATAAAGCATGGATCAAGACTTAAACGGGAGAGGGCCTCTCTGATTACCTCTTTGGTTCAGCGAATACAGACCTTGGAGGCATCCCACAAAAAATCCTTATCGGCCTCGGTGTACGCTGAATTGGTGGGATCCCGGGAGGAACTTAGGGGGCTCTTAGATCAAAAATGCTATGCACAGAGGGTACGTTTACAGAGATACTTATATGAACATGCAGACAAGTGTGGAAGGGCATTAGCCAGGTTTATTCACCCGAGGAAACTCACAAATCATATCCCGAAAATTAAGGACAGAGGAGGACATATGATTCAGGACCCGGTTAAAATAGCTGAAGAGTTCCGTGCCTTTTATGGGGACCTGTACAACATAAAGGGTCAGTTTACTGATATGTCACCGACGGCACTCAATAATAAGATTGAGGACTATGTCCAGCGGACTGCCTTGCCTAGGCTAGCGCAATCAGAAATTGAGACACTGGAGTCAGATTTTATGGAAGAGGAGATATCTTCGGTTATCAGAGACACCCCAGTAGGTAAGAGCCCGGGACCGGATGGTTTTACAACTAAATTTTTTAGAATTTTTAGGGAACAAATTGTCCCCTTTTTGACACGGGTCTTTAACTCGGTGCCTGCTGGAGCATCTTTTGTTCCCCAGTCTCTAGAGGCGCATATATGTGTAATTCCGAAGCCAGGGAAGGACCCGGTTAATGTCTCCAATTACCATCCCATATCATTGATTAATATAGATGTCAAATTCTTTTCAAAAGCTCTCACCAATAGACTGGCACCTTTGCTTCCAAAAGTGATACACACGGACCAGGTGGGTTTTGTGGGGGGCCGAGAGGCAAGAGACAACACGAATAAGACGTTTCTTCTGCTGGCTCGGGCGAAGGCAAAGGCACTACCTATGTGTTTACTTTCCATAGATGCGGAGAAAGCCCTTGACCGGGTCAGCTGGAGTTTCATGTTGGCAGCGTTGAGACAGGTGGGGATAGGGGACAGGTTCCTTAGAGGAGTGGCCTCCCTTTATAGTACACCGACTGCCAGAATAAAGGTAAATGGGTCCTTGTCCGCGCCAATTAGCATAAAAAAATGGTACCAGACAGGGTTGTCCCTTATCCCCCCTCCTATTTGTTCTCGTAATGGAGCATTTGGCTTTAGCCATTAGACAGAACCCAGATATAAAAGGGATAGAGGTGGGCGAGCATCATTGTAAAGCGGCCTTATATGCAGATGACCTCCTCCTATACATTACACAGCCCCACATATCCTTTCCCTCCTTGGTTAAGAAAATTGAGAACTTCGGACATATAAGCAACTTTAAAGTTAACTATAATAAATCAGAAGCCTTGAATTTCACTCTGCCGGGGAGGGAAGTAGATCATATTGCATCCAACTTTCCTTTTAGATGGCAGACATCGGCCCTGACTTATCTGGGGGTGGTGGTACCACGGGACAATACCAAGATTTTTCACCTCAATTACCTCCCTTTGTTGGAACGCACTATGAGAGATCTTAAACAAATCGATAGACAGAAACTGTCCTGGTTTGGACGTATTAATGTCATCAAGATGGATGTTCTCCCTCGTTTTCTATATATCTTTCAAACGGCCCCTATAGCACTACCATCGTTTTTCTTTACCAGAATACAGTCAATTATTAACAAATTTGTGTGGGGAGGGAGGAGGTCTCGGGTGGGGAGGAGAGTGTTAAGTAGAGGTAAGGGAGAGGGGGGGGGGGGCAGGGTTGCCAGACTTTAAAAAGTACCACAAGGCGTCTCTTCTGCTGAGACTAATGGATTGGCAATTTAATAGGAGCACTAAACAATGGGTGAGTCTGGAGCAGGTTTGGTCTGAAACGCCCCTGCGTTCCTCCCGTGGATCACACCACTGCGGAGGGGACGGATAGATGGAGAGGCGGAGTTTCTCAGGGCATCCCTGAGGGTCTGGGACGTTGAATGCAAGCGGGGATCTCTCTCAAGGGGTCCTGGTCCACTCTCACCGCTTTTCTCTAATCCAGAGTTCCCCCCAGGGATGGGAGTCGAACGTTTCTTAGGTTGGAAGAGGGGTGAGGACACACGGATAGCCCAGACTTTGCAAGGTTTGGAAGTACCCCCCTTTTCGGCCCTTTTGCTCCCAGAGGGTCGGCATCCAACGGCTTGGCTGGAATACCTTCAACTTAGGTCCTTCTTGATGGTTGACAACAGACTTGGGCTTTTTGCGGCTCAGCCCACAAAATTTGAACAATTGTTTTTGCGGGAGGATTCTCCCGGGCATCTCTTGTCTCTGGTTTACTCCTTCCTGATTACAGAGGCGGACATGGGAGACCTTAAATATATCGAGAAGTGGAATACAGATTTGGGGACTTCCATTCCTGAGGAGGACTGGAAAAAGTCCTTTATCCTCACTCATAAATTTTCCATCGCCTGTGCAGCACAGGAAAAAAATTATAAGATTCTGACCCGTTGGTACAGGTGCCCGGATACTCTACACGCAATATTTCCCGGGGTCTCAGATAGCTGCTGGAGGTGCGGAAGGGGAAGGGGGACAATGCTGCATATCTGGTGGGACTGCCCATTGATACAACCTTTTTGGAGGTCCGTGTTCAAAGCATACGCTGTGATTTGCGGAGAGCAGTTGGTGGGTTCCCCTCAGATGGCGCTGCTTTCAATTCTCCCGGGATCACTTAAATCACAGAAAGCGGGCCTTCTGAGATACTGTCTTACGGCGGCACGCATGGTGATCCCGAGATACTGGAAATCGACTGGGGTGCCATCTGTGAGGGAGTGGTTTGCGGAGATGGCCATCATCCACAGGATGGAGTCCCTAACGGCAGAAACCAATGACTCAGTGGATACATTTCTTAGGATCTGGACCCCCTGGATCCTGGCTCTTGATTCTCTACCATTTCAGAACCTTATTGGTAACGCATGACGCGTGTTACGTTAGTCCAATGTAGCGGCCCGAGTACTGGGGAAATAATCCCTACCATGCCTTCCCTCCCTCTCTTTCTGTTGCTCTTCTCTCCCCCTTTTCCTTCTCTTCTTTTCCTTATCTTTTCCCCTTGCTACTTTTCTCTCTAGTTCTCGTTAAATCTTCAAATTTTTTCCTTTTTTTTTTGTTTTCGGCAGTAGCCTCACTTTGTTTGAGGTGTAGTTCTCAATTGGAAGGAGATTGTCTGTATTATAAAAGGTGGTTACATGTCATATGCGTGCCTTATGATAGTAAGAGAAGGGTGTTAGTTAGGATGTGGCTTATACTCTTCTCTGTAAGTTGACATGAAGTAATCACGTATTTGAATCTTCTTTTTTTTTTTCTTCCTGTAAATTCTCTTGTTTACTTTAATAAAGAAAGATTAAACATAAAAATGGCATCGGGTCCCCCGTATATTGATACCCAAAGCAGATAACTCAGACGGCTAAAGGATGCAACCTCAAGCTGTGTGCATTATCTTATCTGTGTATAAAAATATAAGGGACTCCATGCAGCTTTTTTAAAATTATTTATGTAATTAAAAAACCCGACATGCGGTCCCCCCCCAATTTTGATATCCAGCCAAAATAAAGCAGACAGCTGGGGGCTGGTATTCTCAGGCTGGGAAGAACCATGGTTATTGGCCTGCCAGCTTAAAAAAAGATGCGCCAAATCCGACGCTTTACCTGGCTCATCCCAATTGCCCTGGTGAGGTGACAATCGAAGCAATATAAAGGGTTAATGGCAGCTATGATTTGTCAGAAAATCAGAGCTGTTATCAAGCCCGAGGAAGTAATGAAGAGAGGTCTATGAGATCCCCCCATTACTAACCCTGTAAGTCAAAAAAACTAAACATAAAATAGACAAAATACACAAAAATACTTTATTTAAAAAAAGAAACAACACCTTTATCCTCTAATTTTTTAACCCCAAAAAACCCCTGCAGGTCTAACGTAATCCACATGAGGTCCCACGGCAATCCTGGCTTTGCTACACTTGAGGTTGCAGTGCACAGTCACATTAGAAAATGTGACTGATCACTGTAGCATCTGGGACACACTGACAGAGCAGCAGATACGAGAGTTGTGATGTCAGTAAGTTCACCTGAATTCACAGCTGGGTGTCCCACAGTACCCTAGCTGTGACCTCAGGTGAACTGACCTCAGATGAACTCATTGAACTCAGTGACCTCACCTCAGGTGAAATCATTGAAGTTAATGCGGGATTACCAGATTAGGGGATGTGTGCACATTGAGCATGTGGTTGCAGACATTTCTGTACCAAATCTGCATATCCTAGCAGAAAAATGTACTGTAACCGCATGAAAATGCATGTGGTTTTGGTGCGTTTTTTTTGCCAGGGGATGCAGATTTGTTGCAGAAATGTCTGCACCCAAATACTCAAATTGCCTAATCTGGTAATCTAGCATTGAGTTAATGGGTTCACCTGAGGTTACCATGGTGCCTCAGCTATGACCTCAGGTGTGAAGTCACCCCTGGTAAACTCATTGAACTCAATGCCGGATTACCATTTTTTTCTGCCAGGACTTGCAGATTTGTTGCACACATTTGTTGCAGACATTTCTGCATCAAATCTGCATCTCCTGGCACAAAAACGCACCAAAACAGCTTAAAAATGCATGCAGTTTGTGCTTTTTTTGCCAGGAGATGCAAATTTGGATCAGAAATGTCTGCAACCAAATACTCGACGTGTGCACATAGCCCATTCTGGTAATTCAACATTGACTTCAATTACTCCATCTCAGGTGAGGTCACTGAGTTAAATGAGTTCACCTCAAGTCGGTTCATCTGAGATCACAGCTGGAGTATCGTGTGAACACAGTAATGTCACCACGCTCACAATTTCAGTGAATCCACGAAAATGGAGCTTAGTAACCACTTTTTGCAAATCCAGGATCCAAATTCACAAACTCCTAGAGAAATACTGGTTTATATTACAGGGTGACCCACTACTTCGAGATCAGATCCCCCCTAAGCCCTCCATCATCCACCAGAGGAAGGTAAACTTGAAGAATCTAGTAGCGCCAAGTAATCCTAATCTTAAAGATTCTTCCAAAACCATAATTGTTTTCAGTAACATTGGAAACTACCGGTGCAACACCTCCAGGTGTAAATGCTGTGAGGTTATTGGTGATAAGATCACTTGCTTTACATCCCGGACCACAAATGCTCTTTTCCCCATTCAATTTCACCTAGACTGTCAGAGCACCTATGTTATTTACCTGCTTGAGTGCACGTGCGGTCTACAGTACGTGGGCCGTACAGTACAAACGATGCACGCCAGGTTGAATAAACATAGGTCCAATATCAAAAACGGCTTACAACAACACAGCCTATCTCGACATTTTCAAATTGCGCATCAGAAGGATCCCAAACAATTGAGATTATTAATTATTGATCACATAGACAACTCCGGATCTGATCAGTTAGAGAGACTTCTTAAAAGAGAGAGTTACTGGATATTCAGATTGGGTACCTTACACCCTGAGGGTCTTAATCTGACTATTGAGAATGTAGCCAAACATTGAATTGATTTAATGAATTCTGTTGCTCGGGTTTGGAAAAAGGGATTCACAGCACCTATTGTGCTGGAAAAATAATTCACAGTACCTATTGTGCTGGCATATGCACCCAGTGGTTGAGATTCAATAGACATTTCTGTCAGTTCTGGAAAAGTGGTTCACAGCACCTACTGTGCTGGAAAAGTGATTCACAGCACTCATTGTGCTGGCATATGCACCCAGTGGTTGAGACTCAATAAGCATTTAACAATGGAATCGGAGCCTTTATTGTGCTGGCATATGCAGGATTCTAGTGATCGGATTCTGGAAAAGTGATTCACAGCACCTATTGTGCTGGATATGCACCCAGTGGTTGAGACTCAATAAGCATTTAACAATGGAATCGGAGCCTTTATTGTGCTGGCATATGCATGATTCTAGTGATCGGATTTTGGAAAAGCAGTTCACAGCACCTATTGTGCTGGAAAAGTGATTCACAGCACCTACTGTGCTGGCATATGCACCCAGTGGTTGAGAGTCAATAGACATTTAACAATGGAATCGGAACCTTTATTGTGCTGGCACATGCATGATTCTAGTGATTGGATTCCGGAAAAGTGATTCACAGCACTTATTGTGCTGGAAAAATGATTCACAGCACCTATTGTGCTGGATATGTACCCAGTGTTTGAGATTCAATAGATATTTCTGTCAGTTCTGGAAAAGCAGTTAACAGCACTTAGTGTGCTGGAAAAATGATTCACAGCACCTATTGTGCTGGCATATGCACCCAGTGGTTGCTATTTAATAGACATTTAACGCAATTTTAAAAATAAGGATATCCATTCCCTAAATTTATAAAATTGTAAAATTAAATTCTTGATCTACCCACACTGACATACATTATAACAATATTATTACATGTTACTAGTGCAGGCATACTCAGATCATTTTTTGAAAAGTTCTCATGATTTTATGTATTGCGTTTTAGGAGTTAATATACGATTATATTATCACATGTGTTTTTAAATAATGTTTTTATGGCAAAGAGTCTTTTTGAAAAATCCTTTTTAAATATCTTTTATTAGCTTTTATATTATTGTTGAAGGGTTGGTTGTGATACATTAAGGGTTAACATTTCAATTAATTTGGTGTTGACCAATGGAATCGCACCTGTCCCTTTAAATAGTACTCTCAACATTCCGTTTTATATCCACCTGATGAAGATATTGTGTATATCGAAACGCGTTGTGGCTGATGGAAAACAATAAATTCTAAAAAAGCCTCCTTAGCGCTCTATCAGACCACAATTTCAGCTCTGTCAGTGTGTCCCGAATGCCGCTGTGATTGATCATGTTTATAATGTGATCACGCACTGAGACCTCAAATGTAGCAGAGCCGGGATCGTCATGAGACCTCGTGTGGATTAGGTTGGACCTGCAGGGATGTTTTGGGGTTAATAAATTAACATCTACAGTGCCTTGTGAAAGTCCATCCAACCTCACTCAGCTCCAGCTGTTTACAAAGGAAGAATGGGCAAGAATTGTAATTAATTTAGAGTTTTAATGTTAAAAAATAAATTCCCTTTTATTAATACACTATGGGCTGATTGATTAAATGCACTGTTCATTGTTTTTTCCATCCTTTTTCGTCTTTTAAGAAAAAAAATGTACACGTAAAAAAAAAAGATTTTAGAAAAGGTGCAAATGAAAAGATGATTATGACGTAAACACAAAAGAAGAGCAAAGCACTAAAAACTAGATAAAAAAAAGTTGCCGAAGCAAAATCAACCCCATTGAATCCTTCAATAGTAAGTTGCGGTCCTACGTCATTACATTACTAAGGTGGCAGCAATTCTGAGAACCTAGTGCAAACAATGGGCCCATTCAGACTGAGCGGTGAGACATGAGCTGGTCGACAGAAGA
>NC_134359.1:45065715-45125715 GCF_048569485.1 Anomaloglossus baeobatrachus
TCATGGTGATAGCTGCCGTAGGGAACATTATCGCTACGGCTGCTTCACATGCACTTACCTGCCGTGCGATGTCGCTCTGGCCGGCGAACCGCCTCCTTATTAAGGGGGCGGTTCGTGCGGCGTCACTGCGACGTCACACGGCAGGCGACCAATAGGAGCGGAGGGGCGGAGATGAGCGGGACGTAAAGATCCCGCCCACCTCCTTCCTTCCGCATTGCAGCCGGGACGCAGGTAGGAGATGTTCCTTGCTCCTGCGACTTCACACACAGCGATGTGTGCTGCCGCAGGGGAACGAGGAACAACATCGGACCGTCGCATCAGCGTAATTATGGTTTTCGCCGACGCTACACCGATGATACGATTACGGTGATTTTGCGCTCGTTAATCGTATCATCTAGGATTTACACACTACGATGTCGAGAGCGACGCAGGAAGTGCGTCACTTTTGACATGACCCCACCGACATCGCACCTGCGATGTCGTAGTGTGCAAAGTGCCCCTAAGTCCATGGAAACAAGCTCTGGAAGCAGCTTATGCAACTGCAACCTGTGCTTCTCTTCAGGAGACATATTATAAAGTGTATTCCAGATGGTACTATACCCCTCTAAAGTTGTGCAAGTTTTCTGCTAAAAACTCACCACTATCTTGGAGAGGTTGCGGGAAAAATTGATCCTTTATCCACATTTTCTGGGGATGTTCTTTACTTAAACCCTTATGGAAGGAAGTCAGAGACCTCTTAAAGCAATTAACTACAAAAGATATAAATCTTACTCCAGAATTGGTTATTCTTTCCATAGGGTTAGAAGAATACGAGAAAAAATATAGATACATTGTCTGTCATATTTTCTTAGTTATTAAGAATTTATTAGCAGCCAACTGGAGACAAGAAAGAATCCCATCTATTTCAGAAGTTACGGACAGGGTTTCAGCTCATAATTTATATGAGTATAATATTGCGTTGAAAGAAAAAAAAACTATCAAAGATATAAAATAAGATGGTCTCTTTGGTCCCAGAAATACATGCCAAACCTTGTTTTGACTTAGTTCCTTGACATTCTCTAAATAATATAAATGTAATAAGTTATTTCCGAATGTGTTTATATACTGTGCTAAATGAATATAAGAGTTTATAATCTTGCTTGACTTTGAAACTTAACGAATTGCCTCAAAGTCTTCCTTCTTCCCTTTCTCCTCCCCCTTTATATTCCCTAACTCCTTCCATTCCCACCTCCCCTCCAATACCCCTTCCCCATCCACTTTTAGCCTACCCTTTCTTCCCTTCCTCTTCCCCTTCTTTGTTCTTTCAACAATATTTTTAAGCATGCATTTTAAATACTTCAATTACCCCCTCCCCTGTTATTGTAAACCCCTTATAATTTAATAACGTATACAAAATGTAAGAAACCACATTCAGAATAGGATACCAAACAGCAAGAGTTAACGACGACTTGTGACCAAATCAAAAGTGGACATTTTTTGCTCTTATTTTAGTCTCGCTGTTCCCCTGAGCATTCTGCTTTTTTCTTTTTTAAAATCTGCCATACAGTTCCATAGATATGAGACCTTTTTGTTTTCTGCAAATTTTTATTGACTTTACAAGCACAGCAGCCTAAAGACACGCCCAAGAGGATCCTGTGAGCCACGCCTTCTTGGTAAAGACCATAAAAATTAGCACTAAATAAAAAGGTCCATATATCTGGAACAATATGGCGGATTTAAAAAAAGAAAAATACTGAATAATCACAGTAAAGCAGCAGGAATAAAATAAGAATAATAACAGTCTACTTTTAATCTGGTGACAGCAGAGGCATAATGATTGTGGTTGCAGCGATTGCAACCGGATTCGGGGGTACAGGCCACCCGCCGGCTGCAGCGTCTGTTCAGCTGCATATGCATCTAGCTGAAATACATCGCAGCCCAGAGACCCATTGGGTCCCTGCACTGCAATGGGCTGGCCGCCAATTAGGGCTATGAATATTCACTGATCCACACGCCTATAATCCAGTGCATGGGGATCAGAGAATATGCCGGCACTCGTCAGCTGACTGTGCTGTAAGTGGGCACACCATGTATGACAGTGACATGGTGGCATGCCATCATCGGAGGCCCCAGTATGTGCCCATTATGGGGACATGTATACCAGGATGGGGCCATTATAGGGATATATATACAAGGATGGGGCCATTATGGGAACAAGTATACCAGGATGGGGCCATTATGGAGACATGTATACCAGGATGGGGTCATTATGGGGACATATATACAAGGATGGGCCATTATGGGGACATATATACCAGGATGGGGCCACTATGGGGACAGCTATACCATGATGGGGCCACTATGGGGACAGCTATACTATAATGGGGCCATTCAGGGGACATCTATACCAGGACGGGGGCCATGATGGGGACATATATACTAGGATGCGAACATTTGTATCAGGATGGGGCCATTGTGGGGACATCTATACCAGGAGGGGGCCATGATGGGGACATATATACCAAGATGGGGCTAGGATGTAAACAAAACCAGGATGGGGCCAGGATGTGAACATATACCAGGATGGGCAATGATGAGGACATATATACCAGTATATAACCATGATGGGGGTCATAATGGGGACATTTACCAGGATGGGGACATGATGGAGACACATATACCAGGATTAGGTCATATATAAAAAAAGGATGGGCCATAATGGGGACATAGATACCAGGATGGGGCCATGATGGGGACATATATACCAGGATATAGTCATGATGAGGTCATACCCCAGGATGGGAAACATATTTACGAGGAAGTGGCCCAGGATGCGGGACATTAGTACAGGATAGGGGTCATTACTACACAATGAAGAGGGCAACTCATATGTCTTTATAGCATTTAGAGCGCTACAACTGCC
The DNA here is from genome assembly GCF_048569485.1 of Anomaloglossus baeobatrachus. Taxonomy (NCBI): domain Eukaryota; kingdom Metazoa; phylum Chordata; class Amphibia; order Anura; family Aromobatidae; genus Anomaloglossus; species Anomaloglossus baeobatrachus. The sequence goes on from NC_134359.1 coordinate 45,068,618, forward strand.
CATACATATGACCAACATGTAGGGGGCCCAGGCTCAAATTTTGCACTGGGGCCCATCGGCCACTGGGTGACAAGTCCTCTTTAAAGAAGTATTTCCACGTGATAAATTGCTTTGATGTCATTAATTTATGATCAGTGGGTACCTGACCCGTGGGCCCTGAGAAAGAATTGTCTGCAGCCCTGATTGAGTGCTCTGTCCTCTTCGTTGTTTTTCCTGCACCTCAGCCTGATCTGCAAATTTAGAAGTCAAGAAAACCTATTTACATAACATCATTACATTGCATTATAACCATAGATTTAGTTTTGGAGAACATATTTTTTGACAGATATACCGATAAATAAATGAGAAAAAAATATATATGTATATGTGCAAGCTGAAACCCCCAGCAGGCAGAGGATCAGTTTCCGAAAGCCTGTCATTGTGGGAATAAACACGCTCTGACACTTTCCTGAATAGGATGCAAAGCAGTTATTTATTACTGGCTGGCAACAATTTATTTTTTTACTCGCAAGAAACTGTCTCCATAAGGACATACTACTCATAATTGTGCCCCAATGTGTGCAATATTAATGCCGCCTCCTCCTTCTGATTCATAAATCAGCTCATAACTCAGTTTATCAGTTCTTCCAGATCCAACCTGTAAAACAGACATTATCCAGCAGAGGGCACATTTTGCATAGTAATGATCACACACGCCAGAGAAACTCTATCTATGTCTGTATATACACTGAACAAAAATAGAAAACACTTTTGTTTTTGCTCCCATTTTTCATGAGCTGAAATCTAAGGGGTACTTTGAACGCTGCGACATCGCTAGTGGATGCTGAGCGCGATAGTATCCTCCCCCGTCGCACATGCGATATCTTGTGATAGATGCCGTAGCGAACATTATCGCTACGACAGCTTCACACGCACTTACCTGCCCTGCGACGTCGCTCTGGCCGGCGACCCGCCTCCTTCCTAAGGGGGCGGGTCGTGCGGCGTTACAGCAACGTCACATGGCAGGCGGCCAATAGAAGCGGAGGGGCGGAGATGAGCGGGACGTAAACATCCCGCCCACCTCCTTCCTTCCACATTGGCGGTGGAGGCAGGTAAGGAGATGTTCCTCGCTCCTGCGGCTTCATACACAGCGATGTGTGCTGCCGCAGGAACGAGGAACAACATCGTATCTCCTATTGGTGCGACATTATGAAAATGACCGACACTACACAGATCAGCGATTTACGACGCTTTTGCGATCGTTTATCGGCGCATCTAGGCTTTACACACTGCAACGTCGTTACCGGCGCCAGATGTGTGTCACTTTCGATTTGACCCCGACGATATCGCAGTAGCGATGCCGCAACGTGCAAAGTACCCCTAAGATCTAAGACTTTTTCTATGTACAAAAGGCCTTTTTCTCTCCAATATTATTCACAAATTTGTCAAGATTTGTGTCAAGATGCTGATTAGACAGCATGATTATTGCACAGGTGTGCCTTAGGCTGACCACAATAAAAAATGTTCAGTTTTTCACAGCACAATGCCACAGATGTCACACGTTTTGAGAGACCATGCAATTGTCATGCTGACTGCAGCAATGTCCACCACAGCTGTTCCCCATGAAGTGACTGTTCATTTTTCTACCATCAGTCATCTCAAAAGGCGTTTCATAGAATTTGGCAGCACAGCAAACTGGCCTCATAACCACATGCCACGTGCGGGGTGGGCGTCAGCACCTGGCGCACCCGGGCAAGTGCCGGGGCCCTGGACCGCTTGGGTGCCCAATCGCAGTCAGCAGGGAGTGTAGTGTACTGCCAATGGCGGCAGGCCACGTGACCGCTATGGAGCTTGTGAGTCAAGGAGACTGGGAGGGGGGCCCCCTGATGAGGTTCGCACTTCCAATTTTTTTTTTCAAATTTTCAACAGTTAAAAGCAATGATGAGAGGGGGAGTGAAGCACAGAACAGCTCAGCAGAATGGAGCGTGATGACGTCACTACTGCATGTTAACATGTGCAGAGCGGCAGAACAGTGGACACGCTAAGGAGACTGAAGCAGCGGGGGAACGAGGAGAAGTGAGTATGTATTTAATCACGATGCTATGGGGGTGTATTAAATGATATGGGGCCTGCATACTACATGAGGGTGCATAATAGTATATGGGGCTGCATAATTCTAGATGGGGGCAGCATAGTGCTATATGATGCTGCATAATGCAATATGGGGGCTGCATAGTACTATAAGGAGGCCACATAATACTATATGGGGCTGTATAATACTATATGGTGGAATATGGGAGCTGCATACTAGTATATGGAGTAATATGAGGCTGCATTAAATTATGTGGAGTATTATGGGATGCATTATATTATATGGAGGAATATTGGGTGCATTATACCACATGGAGGAATATGGGGGTTGCATAACACTATATGAAGGAATATGGGGGCTGCATACTACTATACCACCCAGAGCTGTATGTCTATTCCACCCCAGTGCTGTATACCCCACAGAGCTGTTTGTCCCCCCCACCCCAGTACTGTATAACCCCCAGAGCTGCATGTCACACACACCCCAGTGCTGTATATCCCCCAGAGCTGTTTGTCTCCCCACCCCAGTGCTGTAGACCCCCAGAGCTGTATGTTCCCCTCCCCTGGGAGCTGTGTTCCCCCCAGAGCTGTTTAGTCTCCCCACCCCAGAGCCTAATGGCCTTCTCTAGAGTTGTATTGCCCCTCTGGAGCTGTATGCCCCCCATTGCTTTATACCCTCCTCCTCAGTAATGTGTTTGTCCCCAAACCTGTGAGATATATACAGCAGTGTCAGTGTGCTGTGTGCAGCCACGTCTTTAAGTGACGCCCATCAATCAGCGCGTAACAGCCACATGTCCGGGATGAGCTGGACGGGAGACAAGTGGGGAAGGTGAGTGAGGCTGCTGCCAGCTACCTCATATTACAAATATCTGTAATGTGTCTGTGTGTGCATGTATGATGTGTGTATGTTTGTTAGTGTATATGACTGTGTATAGATTTATGTCTATTTATATGTGTTTTGCTGAATTTCTCTTTAACTATGTATAGGTACGTATTCCTGTATGTGTACGTATCTGTGTATGTACGTGTCTACGTGTGGATGGGGCCCACTAAGACTCTTTCGCCAGGGGCCTACAAAAATCTGGAGCCGGTCCTGGACACTTGTAACTACACCACCCAGGACCTCCGCATCCAGCATCTTCACCTCCAAGACCGTCTTAGACCGGCCACCTGGACAGTGGATGCAACAATCAGCGCATAACCAGAGAATGTCTGCACAAACTCCGGTTTGCTAGCTGAGCCTTGTAGTTCTTCACTAGTTGAGGGGTCGGTCCACTTTTGCGGCCAAGTCCCTCCACACCGGTATACCGGCTGTAGATGCGAGCCCATGGATGTATGGCTCACTTCCCATGGTTCTGAGACACCTTCTTCCCTGATCCTGGGACGAGCTGCTCCAGCTCCAGACCCCAGGACCTCTCTCCTCTGCGTCAACTTCCTGACTGACTAACGTTCTACAGTCCGCTCCCATTAACTAAACTCCACCACCAGACTAACTTCGGAACTGTGCTTTCCCTAAGGTGACAGCTTAGTTTGCAACTCGCCCTAACCACAACCTAACGGAGTGTCGCTAAATTAAGAGTGTCTGTGTGTGTGTATAGCGACTTGTGACCTCTTCCTTACCCGGGAATGGGATACCACACCTCTGGCTGAAGAAAGAGAATTTCCAGCGCCAAGGATAAAGTATAAAATCCTTTTTTATTAAGTAATATATTTTAAAAATCCAGCAGATACCACAGGCATGTCGGAAGCCTTGCAGAACAACGCGTTTCGACGCTTCAGGTCTTAATCATGAACATGATTAAGACCTGAAGCGTCGAAACGCGTTGTTCTGCAAGCCTTCCGACATGCCTGTGGTCTCTGCTGGATTTTTAAAATATATTACTTAATAAAAAAGGATTTTATAATTTATCCTTGGCGCTGGAAATTCCCTTTCTTATGCTTACATTGGATGGTTGCCGAGCCATACTCTGTGCGCAGGATTCAAAATACTACCAGCAGAACAGTCTTAGGTGAGCTGGACTTTCTCCCCTTTTTTGATACACCTCTGGCTGAGGTGCAGTACCTCTGTGGCGACTGGAGCCTCATGGGCGCCACAAAACCCTTCCACAATACTGCAAAACTGCACAATTTAGAGTGGCCTTTTATTGTGGCCAACCTAAGGCACACCAGTGCAATAATCATGCTGTCCAATCAGCATTTTGATATTCCCCACCTGGGAGGTGGATGGATTACTTCGGAAAAGGAGAAGTGCGTACTAACACAGATTTAGACAAATTTGTGAACAATATTTCAGAGAAATGATTTTGTGATCTTAGAAAAAGTCTTAGATCTTTGGGTTCAGCTCATGAAAAATTGAAGAAAAAACAAGTGTTGGGTTATTATTTTTGTTCAGTTTAGTTGTTGATCTATCTCTCTATATATCTATCTATCTATGGTATTTTTTATGTGGCAAAGGGTCCTTCAGGTCCTCACAACTAAACCAGAAATGGAAAAAGGTAAATTAGAATGTGAACAGAACCACATATTGTGCATCAAGGTATAAGGATGCATTCCCACGATCAGAGTTTGCAGCGTTTTGGACGAGGCATGTTTTTGCAGCTTCTACAATGCTACGTTGTACAGTACAAGCACAGTGGATGGGATTTATAGAAATCTCCTGCCCATCTTTTTTCTGCTGACCTGTGGTGCGTCTTTCCGAGCTGCATCATGTCAAGTTATGCTGCGGAGACTCAAGTGTTCTCAGCGGTAGAACAGAGTGAATGTAAGCAGCACCCACAACTCTGATCATGGGCACAAACTGCTGCAGTCTCCTGCGGATAACACTCGACTCTCCGCAGGAGGGAAGTCACTGTGGCTAGAACGCAGTGCGCCTGGATCGTTGGCACGTACCCTTACACTTGTAGCAATACATTTATATTCTTTATCATTTACTGTGCACTTTTGCCCTTTTAAAAATATCCATTTAGCCTCTTTACTGACATTAAAAGCCTTTCTGGGATTTAGGCTGATGATGTGTTACAGATGTAAAGAGGATTTACTAATGTTTAAAAGAGCATTTTCCATAAAACATGAGCAGGATTGTAGCGTTACGAGTGGAGGTGACCAAATTCTGCATGGCTGGGAAAAAAAAATAATTAACAAGATATTCTTACAGGTAAGAAGAACTAAGAAAGTCGTCACCCATATTTTTATATCTTTTCCTTATGATTTAGAATAATAAAAGAAAAAAAACAAACTAAGCATTTGGGTTGCGCCCGATGGCCCTTGAGGTCCCTTCCAACTCTACCATTCTAGGATTCTATGTTTCATGTCAAGTGGTTCTGTGATAAAGATAACCCCTGTGTATTGGGGTTTATGGACATAATAGACAGGGACCTCCCTTGTGAGCCAGAGTGGAGAGCTGCTCTGTATGATCCCGAAATAAAAGTAGGACAGGGGGTCCTAGAAAGAGCAAAACCACCCAGCCCGAGGAGCCGCTACTACCGTAGGTCCAGGAGGAGAAGCCGGCAGAACTGTGTCACTTCTGTCCTCCATGGCTCAGATCACAGTGTGATGGTGTCTGCAGCTGTAGGCTGACCACAAGTCCCAGCAGCCCTCTGTGCCATGACTCCATTATAAAGACGCCTGTCCACTCGGCTAAGTGAACATGTGTTTCATATGACAAGACTGTTAGACTAAGCATGCACCAGTTCTAAATTATTGATCAGATTAGGGCACAGGCCATGAAGCTGGACAAGTCATAGGAAGATAAAACTGCTTGTACCCAGCAAATTTTGACATATACTGTATACAGTGGGTATCGAAAGTATTCACACCCCTTTAAAATTTTTCACCTTTGTTACATTGTAGCCATTTGGTAAATTCAAAAAAGTTCATTTTTTTTCTCTCAATAATGTACATTCTGCACCCCATCTTGACAACCCCCCCCCAGAAATGTAGAAAAACTGAAATACCACATAGTCATAAGTATTCAGACCCTTTGCTCAGTATTGAGTAGAAGCAACCTCCTTTTGAGCTAGTACCGCCATGAGTCTTCTTGGGAATGATGCAACAAGTTTTTCACCCCTGGATTTGGGGACCTCTGTCATTCTTCTTTGCAGATCCTCTCCGGTTTTGTCAGGTTGGATGGTGAATGTTGGTGGACAGCCATTTTCAGGTCTCTCCAGAGATGCTCAATTGGGTTTAGGTCAAGACTCTGGCTGGGCCAGTCAAGAATGGTCACAGAGTTGTTTTGAAGCTGTGTGCTTAAGGTCATTGTCTTGTTGGAAGGTGAACCATCGGCCAAGTCTAAGCTCCAGAGCGCTCTGGAAGAGGTTTTCTTCCAGGATATCTCTGTACTTGGCTGCATTCATCTTTCTTCAATTGCAACCAGTCGTCCTGTCCCTGCCCCCATAGCATGATGCTGCCACCACCATGTTTCACTGTTGGGATTGTATTTGGCAGGTGATGAGCAGTGCCTGGTTTTCTCCACACATACCGCTTAGAATTACCACCAAAAAGTTCTATCTTCGTCTCATCAGACCAGAGAATCTTATTTCTCATAGTCTGGGAGTCCTTCATGTGTTTTTTTTTGCAAACTCTATGCGGGCTTTCATATGTCTTGCACTGAGGAGAGACTTCCATCGGGCCACTCTGCCATAAAGGTCCAACTGGTGCAGGGCTGCAGTGATAGTTTGTGGCACTTTCATCCATATCCCTACTGCATCTCGGGAGCTCAGCCACAGTGATCTTGGGGTTCTTCTTTACCTCTCTCACCAAGGCTTTTCTCCCATGATTGCCCTGTTTGGCTGGACGTCCAGGTGTAGAAAGAGTTCTGGTGGTCCCAAACTTCTTCCATTTAAGGATTATGGAGGCCACTGTGCTCTTAGGAATCTTGAGTACTGCACACATTTTTTTGTAACCTTGGCCAGATCTGTGCCTTGCTATAATTCTGTATCTGAGCTCCTTGGGCAGTTCCTTTGACCTCATGATTCTAATTTAGTGTGACATCCACTGTGAGCTCTTATATAGACAGGTGTGCACCTTTCCAAATCAAGTCCTCTCAGTTTAATTAAGCACAGCTGGACTCCAATGAAGGAATAGAAGCCTCTCAAGGAGGATCACAAGGAAATGGACAGCATGTGACTTAAATATGAGTGTCTGAGCAAAGAGTCTGAATACTTATGACCATGTGATATTTCAGTTTTTCTTGTTTAATAAATTTGCTAAAATTTCTACATTTCTGGGTTTTTTTTCTGACAAGATGGGTGATGGGATGCAGAGTGTACATTAATGAGAAAAAAATAAACATTTTTGAATTGACCAAATGGCTGCAATGAAACCAAGAGTGAAAAATGTAAAGGGGTCTGAATACTTTCCGTACCCACAGTATATATTTTTTTATATTGTAAAAGATTTATAGGATTGCTGAATAAATAGGGACCATAATGTTATTACTGACTCATCATGTCTGTAATTTATACTGTATCATGTATGTTCACATCTGTGTTGGGGAACTCACATGCGGCACCATTCTCTTAGATTAAAGCACCACTCTAGACTTTGGTTTTTTTTCAGTGCTGCAGTGGTGCTTTAAATGTAAGTCCCCAGCCCCGGCATATACTCACCTTCCAGAGGCTTCATCGTGTTTTGGTACTGCTCCGGTCTTGTGCCCATAACTTTTGTTTGGCTGCAATTCATAGGCTTGTATTGAGCTGTGACTTCCGGCATGCTGCCGGTGGGTCTCAAATCGCCAGAGACTGATCGGTGTGGCGCTGGAAACAGATGAAGATGAATTCAACAAAAGGGTAACAGTGTTTACCTGCCTAGGCCACAGTATCAAATGCACTAACAGAATGCAGCAAAAAACATTAATAAAGATGGAGGCAACGCAGGTGCAAACCACTGATGGAGCAACCACTCACCCACTGCCACTCCATGGAGAAGGTGATTGTTTAGTATTAAAATAGAACAAATGGCTTGTATAGGCCATCGTTCACACATGTAGCTGCACAGTGTCTGGCTTACAGCCTACTGATGATTCCCATACTATTAGATAATATTAGATTATATTCCTCTTTTTTGTGGATTTTTACACTAGAAGATCCCTAAGTACTCAACTACAAGCCACAACTCAGACCTGGCTCCCTGAAAGGCAATTGAGTGGTTTCTCGTTCCTCCTGAAGAACCAGTGAGAAGGCTACTATGCACAACTAAACAAAGCACAGAAAGTGTGCAGAGGTGGACAGGGACCCAAGTGAGGAGACTTAAGGGCAGCGCACTGTGCCTAGAGCCTACACATTTTTTAGGGCTATTAACTGTTGGAAATAAATATCCTGAGGTAAAAACAAATAAAGTGAACTAATACATTTTTATGTGATTTTAATAGAAACTTCCAATAAACTAGAATCATATTTGACAACATATTGAAATTAATACAGAAGTAATCAAGGCAGTTTCCTACGGCTTCTCTTTTCACTAAAGTCATTAATGAGGTCTTCAAATTCCATAAACTAGAATAGATAAAGAGATCTTTAGAAAAAAGTATTTGTAGAGATCTTTTATCTTATGTTAGTGAGGCCAGGGACTAGTCCCAAGGGTGTTATATCCCCCGACTAGTCTGCCCTCTTAGCCCACAGAGGCGTGCTAACATGCTATTCAATTCAGCATCACTAGCAGTGATGCGCGTACCTGTGTTCGCTGTGACCGCGCTTGTGAATGCTGGGTACTTCTGGTAATGTGCAGTATGAAGCCGGGTATACGTGTCCCAGCTTCAGAGAGGTCTACTGTGCATGACTGGAAGTGCCGGGTATTCAGAACAGTGTTCGCAGCGGACACAGGTACATGCAGCACCGCTGGTGATCCTGCATTGAATAGCATGTTAGACCGCCCCTGTGAGCATGCTAAGAGGGCGGACTAGTCAGGGGAAATAACACCCTTGGGACTAGTCCCTGTGCTCATTAGCATAAGATAAAAGATCTTTAGAAATACTTTTTCTAAAGAACTCTTTATCTATGCTAGTGTATACAGGGACAGTTAGGCAGGGATTAGCAATATGTACCCAGAACTGCTCGTGGTTCTTGGTCCATATTGCACCTGACAGGCTCCCTTTAAGTTGGTGTGCCTGGGGCCTAACAAGATCTAAATCTGGCTCTGTAGAAGGGGGAAAGAAAGGGAGAATAATAAATGAAAATAAATGAAAGCAAGAAAAACCTCCTACCAACCTAACTGAGGACCAAAGAAAGGTGTTGGGTAGGTAAAATAGCAAATAGAGAGCAGTAACTCAACTGGCCTGTGCCTGACAGGCAAAATTAAATAGTTATAGGGCATAATTTACACTATATACTACAATACGGTCACTTTGCAACAGATAGAACCTATGATCAAAGGACTGCAGATTCAAGTCCTTTAGGGGACTACAAAAATAATAGAAAAAATATTGAAAAAAATTAAACAATATAAAATTGGGAAAAAAAAAATCCTAAAAAAATTAAATAAAAAGCGATTAAAATATTAGATGCAAAAAAAAATAGTATCACTAACAAGATCATCTTACCTTGCAAAAACAAGTCCTAAAAGAGGTTCCTTTTCCAGATAAAAACATGGATCTCTGAAAATAACAACAGTTGTTGTTTTATGTGCTATATCAAAATAATTGTCAAATTTACTTGTGAGATTAAAATTTAAATTAATGATACCGGTTGGTTTGGTTAGACCTGTGTGTGGCTAGCGGTGGATTTATTAATAGTGTGCACCACTATAGTGAGCATCAGATCATTGTTGGAAAGTTCTGTTTTGTTACTTCTACCAATGTAGTTCAAAAAATTCATCTATCGTAGATATAAGATATTTCCACAGTCATCGACATGAGATCGGCGGGGTCAAATTAAGCCTTTGATGTTCCTCTGGTGTTCTCTCCAGTACATTGCTTACATCTGGCCACTGTCAGTGCAGATATCAGCTGATCGGTAAGTGCATCAAGTGATGTACCCTTTGTCACGCTGTCAAAGGGCTAGTAAGATGTAGTACAGCGTATTCTCCATTAGGTGGCAGCAGAGTAGTGAAGTAGAGTCAAAGTAACACTGTAACAGAGAGGCATCTGAAGTACAGCAGAGCGAACCACCAGGGGGCAATAGAGTAATCAAACAGTCAGGATCTAGCCAGGAAAGTCAAGTCACTGCAAAGGGAGGATCAAAATCAAGTCAGAAAACACAACTGATGTCGGATGCCGGGAGATCAGGAATGCAGAGGGAAACACAAAGGGCGCAGGGAACAGAAGACAAGACCGGAGGGTGAGGAGACACAAACAAGGGAAGGAGGATGAACCAGGATGGGTAAACAACTGACAGGAGTGGGAAGTCAGGTACTGGGACAGACAGACGAACGGGGGAGGTTACAGGTCAGGGCACGGTAACTAGGAGTCAGATCAAAGAGGAAATCTCACCAGAGCCAGTCACAGGCTGCAGAGCAAAACTATAACCAGCACTGGAATGCAAATGCAGCGACCAGATATAGTGTTTCCTGAAACCAGAATGATGCTGATGGGAGTTAACACCTGACATGACCAGGCCAGATCTGGGAAACTCTGGAGTGGAGAATACCGCTCCTGGATCATGACACCCTTACCATTCATATATTGATTGGATAGGTCGTGGATTCATATGGGTCTCAGATAACATCTTTAAAATAAATCTCCACATTGTAAGTGTTAAGTTGAGTGTCTGTACTAATTAATTTCTTAATATGTATTTATTGCGTTAGATCCCTTATATGGTAAGTAGTGATGGACAGCTCTGGACTTTAAAAGTCGTGATCCTCGCGTGTTTAAAAGAACCCAAGCACTGACTCCGGGCATGGAGTTCTCCAGGAACTTCGGGTAACAATCCCGGTCACCCATGTAATAAAAAAAAAAATCAAAGAAAAAAGAAACAAAATGAAGCAAGTGTTTTATACTTACCAATTTTCATGTAACTTTGCTTCCAGGCCGCTCACTCTACTTCCAGGCCCGCTCATTATCTTCATGCATATGCACTGCTTCCCCCACCCATCGGCGGCAGTCACCGCGTCTCTAATTGTGTGACACCGTGCCTAACTGCACCCAATCAAAGATGCTGTGCTTGTTTTGATTGATGTGAAAATAAATAAATAGATAAAAAAATGGCGTGGGGCCCCCCCTGTATTATTATATCCAGCACAGATAAGGCCCTTTAATCTTGGCTGTGTATCAACATAAGAGGAACCACATGTAACTCTTTAAAAAATAATTTAAATAAATTATTTTAAATAAACAACACGCGGTCCCAATTTTGATACCCAGCCGACAGTTGGGAGTTGGAATTCTCAGGCTGCGCAGGCCCATGATAATTAGGCCCCCAAGACTAAAAATAGCAGCCTGCAGCTGCCCAGGATTGTTGAATCAATTAGATGTGACAATCCTGGAACTTTACCCAGCTCATCCCGATTGCCCTGGTGCAGTAGCAATCTGGGTAATAAGGGGTTAATATCAGCTCACAGCTGCCACTAAGCCCTAGATTAGTAATGGGAGGCATCTATGAGACCCACCCATTATTAATCTAAAAATAATACGAGGGGATTATCTAATCAATCAATGTAATCACATACAGCACTCTGATTGGTTGCAGTCAGACATGCTGTCACACAGACTGGGGGCGCTGTCTGACTGCACCCAATCAGAGAAGCTGGAACTGCCAGTGGGCAGGGGAAGCAGGGCATATGCATGAAGAGAATGAGCGACCCTGGAAGTAGAGTGAGTGACTTAGATGCATAGTTATAGCTATGCAAAGATCGGTAAGTATAAAGCACTTGCTTTTTTTAACCTGGTTGGACCCGCAGAACCCAGATATCTGCGAGTCCTCCCAGCTCTAATGGTAAGCCATCGTTGCAGACATGAAGCGTAATTCCCTTTAAAGGGGTTTTCTAGGATTATACATGGATGGAAAAATATCTGACCTGCTGTATGTAACTGCCAGGCACTATATTACTTTATTATTGCAAATTAATAATTTGGCTAATAGCATAAATTTAGAGAAACCTCTTTTAAAGGAGATAGATCAGACATTATATTATGTGACATGCCTGAAGAAGGAACTAGATCAGATATTGTATTATGTGACATGCCTGGTGAAGGAGCTAGGTCATCTCAGAAACACAAATAAAAAAAATACATATACAGTATATATAAACCGTATTTTTCGCTTTGTAAGATGCAACTGATTATAAGACGCACCCCCAAATTTGGTGAAGGAAAAGAGAATTTTTTTTAATGTTAAATGGGGTCCGTCTTATAATGCCAGTGTCCGTCTAACAAATCATATAGAGTATATGTCCCTCATAGCCCCCATCTTAAAATTAGCCCCCTTAATCTGGATATGGCCCCCTTATATTGAATATAGTCCCCTCGTGCTGGCACACGTCCCCCAGTGATGCCACATGTCCCCATTGATGGCACACGTCCCCTATTGTTGGCACATGTTCCCTATTGCTGGCACATGTCTCCTATTGATGGAACATGTCCCCTATTTATGGCACACATCCCCCTGTGCTGGCACACGTCTCCTATTGCTGGCACACGTCCCCTACAGCTGGCACAGGTCTCCTATAGATGGCACATGTCCCCCTGTGCTGCCCATGGCCCCCTATGGATGGCACATGTCCCCCTGTGCTGCCCATGGCCCCTTATGGATGGCACACGTCCCCCTGTGTTTGATATGGCCCCCTATGGATGGCACACCTCCTCCTGTGTTTGATATGGCCCCCTATGGATGGCACACCCCCTTTGTTTGATATGGCCCCCTATGGATGGCACACCTCCCCCTGTGTTTGATATGGCCCTCTATGGATGGCACACCTCCCCCTGTGTTTGATATGGCCCCCTATGGATGGCACACCTCCTCTGTGTTTGATATGGCCCCCTATGGATGGCACACCTTCCCTGTGTTTGATATGGCCCCCTATGGATGGCACACCTCCACTGTGTTTGATATGGCCCCCTATGGATGGCACACCTCCCCTGTTTTTGATATGGCCCCCATGCTGCTGCCCGTAGTAAAATAAAACACTCTTTCCTTACCTTCTCCAGCGCTGTAATCCTTCGTGTCTTCCCCCTTGCTGCTGAGCTGCTGCACTTCCTGGTTCTCGGTGCCGTTCATGTGATCGGCACAGCAGAGTGATATCATCTCTGCGTGCCTGATCACAGCGGCAGCAAAGACACCAGGAGATCAGCGCTGGAGGAGGTAAGTAAAGAGTTTTTTATTTTACTATGGGCAGCAGCATGGAGGCCATATCTAACACAAGTGGGGGCATGTGCCATCAAAGGGGGGCGCAGACAGATATAATAAGCGCCGCTGCCCCAGCCCATCACTGAGGTGCGGTTTTAGCATCACGGTGATAGACAGCGACAGTGCATATTATATGAGCGGGAGCAGGAGATCTCTTGCTGCCTCCTGCAACCTTCACCAGCCTCCACCAGCCTCCAGAGCTGCCCCCACCTCCCCTGGGCCCTGTAGTAATCCGAATATTCGGATTATAAGGCGCATCCCCTACTTTCCCCCAAAATTTGTGGGAACAATAGTGCGTCTTATAAAGCGAAAAATACGAAATATATATATATATATATATATATATATATATATATATATATATATATATATATATATATATATATATATATATATATATATATATAAAATTTATTTACCATTGTAACTATCTGGCCAACACTATTTTTATCCTGTATTTTGTTTTTCCTATTAAGCATTATAATATAATATGTACTAGTACAATATAGTATTAATCAGCTAAATGTTATTTTCCCTTATCTCTTCTCGTTTCCTGGTTAGGAAGTCCTAATCTAATACCCAAGTATAAGTAGACGGCCCTCCACAAATGACCAGAGAGATGATTGCCAGGTTTTTTATAAAAGCTTTTCTTATGTGTTTATTATTTTTTTTTGTCTTCTATTTCCTATTAATTTATTGCCATCACAAAGCCTTCACTTTCCCGGCAATTTATCAAACACTTGACCAACGCGTTAAAGAACCATTATATGTCCCTGACTCGCTGTTCTAAAGAAAGTCGATAAACATCCACTACCGATCAAAAAGACATAAATGCCGGGGCAATTCTCACAGCTTCTCCAGGCTCTCCAGCGCCCTCGATAAGACAAAAATAAGCGTGTGCTGCGCGCAGAACTCTTTGTTCCCCTTGTATTAGATTATTCATGAGTCACTAGACATGCTGTGAGTAGGTGTGAGGCGCCAGCACAATGTAATTCATTTACTGGAGAAAAACAAAAATTCAGTGTGTTGCTAAAGTCATTTCATGATCAGTAATCAGGCTTTTTGAGGAAGCATATGTTTCCTAGTTTTTTTATCGTCTTATTGAAAAAGGTAAAAACATATGTCCCCTCGTATTCGCAGATGTCTGGGAGAAGTTTTTTTTATAATCTTGAAAGTCCATGTCACTTTTCACCCATCAGTTAGATGTCACAATAATAATTTCTTTAAAAGAGCACCCCCTAGTGTAAAAAGAGTGTATATACAAGTACATGTATGACCTCTAGTTGTCCTTGTAAGAATGTGTGAGCTGCAGAGGTTACCTGTGTGGATGAATGAGCTGTCCTGTGCAGAGGCTTAGGCTTTGTGCGCACTAGAAATGTGAAGTTTCTCAAGAAAATTTCTTGAGAAACTTCTGGGAGTGGAAGATTTCCGGACCTCCGGAAAAAATCCGCACCAAATCCGCGGTAAACCCGCATGCGGATATGCCGCGGATTAGCCGCGATTTTCCCGCAGGTTGTTCCCTGCGGATTTTGCAGGCTGTACTGCAGAAATCTGCAGGTACCTGCGGAAAAGAATTGACATGCTCATTTTCTCAAGAAATTTTCTCAAGGAAATCTTTTCAAGGAAATTTCTTGAGAAAAATCCGCAGCGTGCGCACAGATATTTTTTTTTCTCATAGGATTTGCTGGGAAATGTCTGCACAAAGATTGCAAACATTTCTCAAGAAATTTCCGCAGCAAATCCGCGGGTAAATCCGCGGGTAAAACGGCCTAGTGCGCACATAACCTTAATATTTCCTGCAATAATGCAATAAACATTAAGAATTACTGAAGAAAATATGCTACCTAATAATAAACCATGAATGAAAGAGTGAAAATCCTAAGGCTGTGTGCGCACAGTGTTTTTTTTTAAATGCGTCTTTGATGCGTTTTTTTGGTGCGGTTTTATGACATAAATGCATATCTTTGCTTAGGCTCTGTGCATATGTTGCTTTTTACATGCTTCTTTTCATGCTCCTTTCCTTGCAGATTTTAATCAATACTGCAAGGAAAAAAAAGCATCCCAGCAAAGTCTATGAGAATCCTGAAGTTCTGTGCACACATTGCTTCTTTCCAGGTCGTCCTTACATGACAGCACTGGAGGTCGCTCCCCTATCCTCTGTAGGGACAGGAACACGCAAGAGTTTAAAGCCCCTCCCATCCCCAACCTCCTCAGTGTTTTTCCTGTCCCTACACAGGACAGGGGCATGCAAGATGATCGCGTGACTAGCGTGGCTTACCGGATCCAGGGAGAGGGGGGCACAAGCCTCTTGGTCCCAGGTCAAGCGGATCCCATGGCGGCTGAAACCGACGAGCTGGTCCCTCAGCCGCGCTGGTAGAGCGGGAGCTCCCAGCTCAGACCGCATCTCCCAACACGGGAGCGCTGGGTCCCCTGCTTCAGCGTGCGGTGAGTTCCGGGACGCGCACAGCCGTACGCCACGTCATTCCACTTCCGGCCGCGTCACTCTGGAGACGGCTGCGTCAGCGGGATCTTTGAACGGTGCAGCAGGGTCGGACCAGGGACGCCGGGGATACGGTATTGTATGAAGGGGGGATCCTGGATAACTGTGCTTTGTATGCTGTTTTCTCTTATCATGGAGGACGTTGCCCAGCCTGATGCCCCCCTGGCTCTCCCCTGGTCCATGGCAGGGACTTCTCTCCGGTGCCAACTCAAAAGAGGTCGACCGGCTAGAAGGGGGTTCCACATCAAAATGCTGCCTGGTCTGTCATGTGCAGTTGGCAGCCTCCTATATAGGGACCTGTGTGCAGCCTGTCTTACCTCCATTGTATGTGATGAACGATCCTCCCTTCTGGCACACATGAGAAGCATGATTCGGGAGGTAATACAGGCTTCCAGGGTCTCCCTGTCCCCACGGCAGGTGTGCCTAGTTGCCATTTAGGTTACAACTCATGCAGTAGTTGTATCCTGCAGTTCAGAACAGATGAATTACACTCCTCAGGGTAAGTCTGATGGGACCTCACCACTCTGGCCTCGTGCCTCACGGCTCCGGCATCACGGCTCCAGCCTCGCGGCTCCGGCCTCATGGCTTGACCTCGGCCCACAGGCCACGCAACTCTGACTGCTCGCTGGCTTTGCATCTCAGCCTTGACCTTCATGGCTTGGCTTCACTGGCTCTCGGCTTTGGCCTTGTACCTCGTGCCTCGGGGCTTGTGCCTCGTGCCTCGGGGCTTGTGCCTCGGGGCTTGTGCCTCGGGGCTTGTGCCTCGCGCCTCTGGGCTTGTGCCTCGCGCCTCCAAGCTGGTGCCTTGCGCCTCTGGCATTGCGCTTCTGTCATTGCGCCTTGTGCCTATGGCTTGCGCTTCTAGCGGTGCGCCTTGCGCTTCTGGCGGTGCGCCTTGCGCTTCTGGCGGTGCGCCTTGCGCCCCTGGCATTGCACCTTGCGCTTCTGGCTTTGCGGCACTGGCCTCTGGCCTTGCGCTTCTGACATTGCGCTTTGGGCCTCTAGCATTGCGCATTATGCCTCTGGCCTAGCGCCTCTGGCCTTGCGCCTTGCGCCTCTGGCCTTGCGCCTCTGACATTGCGCTTTGTGCCTCTGGCATTTGCGCATTATGCCTCTGGCCTTGCGCTTCAGGTATTGCGCATTGCGCCTCTGACATTGCGTCTCTGCACCTTTGGCCTTGCACCGGTGGCCTCGTGCCTGGCACCTCGGGCTACATACTTCGCATCTTGGGTCTTTATCATCGACTTTGGTCGGGGGGGGCCTCGCACTTCTGGACCTGAACTTGGCTTCGCATGATAAGCATCCATGCTTGTGTTGGCCTCGTGCTTCTACTTATTACGGCTTCAGAACGGGAATCTGCGTTCAGCTACGGTCCTTCCTTTCTACTCGGTGGTATTCAGCTGTATTGCTTGATTGACTCGGGTCTCTCGTTTCTGACTTATGGTTCAAGTGAAATGTTTGTCGAGTTCATCCTTTAGTGCAGAGGTTCCCAACTCCAGTCTTCAAGGCACACCAACAGTGCATGTTTTCAGGATTTCTTTAGCATTGCATGGGTGTTGGATTCAGCACCTTTGCAGGTGATTAAATTATCACCTGTGCAATACTAAGGAAATCCTGAAAACATGCACTGTTGGTGTGCCTTGAGGAATGGAGTTGGGAACCTCTGCTTTAGTGGACGGAGCTGTATGTAGCCGATACTGGTGATAGCCCCGCATTACTGTAAAGGGTCCCTTAATGGCAATTGGACCATGGTTCAACATACCGACTCTTGTACATACCCTGTGCGGTTTTTTTCCGCCATCTGGTGGCAGGGAGCTCCATAGTCTCCCTCTTCGGCTCCCTGCTCTCACGGGATAAAATCCGGGGTCTCACTGCTCTCACATGGGGAATCACTCTGTGATTATTAGAGGCCCTCATTCCCCTGGGAGATGTTCCTTGGTCGCTATGGACGACTGGGTGGTCTGGTTTTCGCGAGTGTCCGGTATAGTGGTAATTCCATGCTAATGGGGTATAGTCCTTTCTAGTGGGGTAGTCTACCCCAGATGCTAGCGGTTTTTTCTTACACCGGCTCAGGGCAATGCTAGGCTCCTGTATTCGTGGCCTCAGATATGACTGGCTAGTTCTTCACTTCCACTCTATATATTCAGTATATAGGAGGTTGGCCGCCTACACTTCTGGGACTCTTTCATCACTTCCAGGTTCCAGACCCTGCTGTGCTTGGCATCCGCACCTTGGGTATGGTGAACAATGCTTCCCACAGGTGCTCGGCTGCGGTACTTGACTTGCTGCTGTCAGCACGCGTGCCTTCCGGTCTACTATTTTCATGTCATTGGTTTCATGACGGTCCGTCTCATTTCTCGAGATCCCGTAGTTTCTGAATTGAACTCTTTGGGCTTCTGGGGCTCGAATATGTCCTCTGGTGGACCAATGTGCTGGTCTGTGCCCGGGGGTAGTCGTTTGCGCCTGGGAGAACTGATGACTGTGCTGGCCTGGTTTTCTTCAGCACGGCCCAGTTAATTTTGATCTGAGATGGTGGCTATTCTTTCTATCGGGCTGTGGTTTATTCGTCCCTTGATGGGCTGTTCAGGACTTATCATCTGTTCCATAGTTGCAGTGTTACAAATGTTCGCCTCACACATTTTCGGGTAGATCTCCCTCTATCTGGTTCTGTGGTATGAGCTGTCTGCAACATTTCTTCTGGCTGTTCAGCGGTATGGCGTATATCACACTCTCTATGGTGATTTCCCTTGTAGTTTCAGTACGCGAAGGTGCTGATCAGTGGGTTCCATGACGTATGTCCATATCTCATAATCCATATCAAAGGATCCATAACTCCCTGACCCCGCCACTGTCTGCAGAACAGTGGAAGGCCTGCGTCGTTGGGAAGTCCGTTAGCCCTCCATCGTCCATTGGGGCTCATTCTGCCCGGGCTCTGGCCACTTCTTGGGCTACTGCGGTAGGTGCTCCCTTCGACCAGGTCTGTGACGCGGCCACTTGGTCAGTGCCCAGTACATTCTGTACACATTACAGGCTGGATTTGTCGGCTGACGAACACTTGTCTTTTGGTGGAATGGTGCTTCAGGCAGTCGACCCCCCCCCCGAGCCCCACCCCCCAGTCCGATTCCTTTGGTATTCTCCAGTGGTGCTGTCATGTAAGGACGACCTGGAAAATAAGAATTAGACCTACCGGTAATGATGTTTCCAGGAGTCCGTCATGACAGCACCATTATTTCCCTCCCTTTCTAAATGCTTGTCGTACTGATATTGTAAATGCACGATTCTGTTTCTTTTTGTGCAAATCAATTGGCGTTGTACCCATCCTGAGGTGGTAATTGGAAAGTCACTGAGGAGGTTGGGTATGGGAGGGCCTTTAAACTCTTGCGTGTTCCTGTCCCTACAGAGGATAGGGGAGCGACCTCCAGTGGTGCTGTCATGATGGACTCCTGGAAACATAATTACCGGTAGGTCTAATTCTTATTTTTTTCCTTTCCAGATTTTGTTGCAGAAAAAAAGAAGCAGCATGTCAACTCTAGTAAATCCTGTTTAGGCCTTGTGCCCACAGGGCTTTTTTTCATGCTTCTTTCCTTACAGATTTTAATCAATACTGCAAGGAAAATCCCAGAAAAGTCTGAGAATCGTTTTTTTTTTTTTCCTGCTTTTTTTAATCAATAAAAAGCAAGTAAAAATCATCCCAGCAAAATCTATAAGAATCCTGATTTGCTGTGCCCATGTTGATTCTTTTTTCCCTGTTTTTTCTGTTGCTGAAAAAAGAAGCAGCATGTCAATTGTTTCTGCTTTTTTCCCCTATCTCAATAGATAAGAAGAAGCATGAAAAAGAAGCGTGAAATAAGCAAAAAAAAGCATGGAAAAAAGCACAAAAAAGCAGCTTTTTTGTGTGCTGAAAAAAAGCAACATGGGCACATCTGCTTTTTTCCTGTACTTTCCCTATCTCTATAGATAAAAAAAAGCATGGAATATAAGCATGAAAAAAAGCATCTGCCCACATTGCTTTTTTCATGCTTTTTCATGCTTAAATTCCTTGCTTCGATTAATCAATAAAAGCAAGGACAAGGCATCCCAGCAAAGTCTATGAGAATCCTGACTTGCTGTTCACAGATCGCTTCTTTTTTCCTTTCAGTTTTTGTTACATAGTTACATAGTTACTTAGGTTGAAAAAAGACCTAGGTCCATCTAGTTCACCCTTCCTCCACCAGTTCTACATTTAGTCACTAAGTCATTTATAACCAACAATGTTTTGTGTACTGAGGAAATCATCCAGCCCTTTTTTAAAAGCTGTTATAGTATCTGCCATTACTACCTCTTGTGGTAGTGTATTCCACAGTCTGACCGCTCTAACTGTAAAGAACTCTTTCCTATTTAGGTGTCGGAATCGCTTTTCTTCCACTCGCAGTGAGTGCCCCCTGGTCCATAGTGTTGTCTTTGGAAGGAATAAGTCATGTGCCAGTCCTTTATATTGACCACACATGTATTTATACATATAAATGAGGTCTCCTCTGAGACGTCTTTTCTCTAAGCTAAACATATCTAACTTTTTCAACCTCTCATCATACGGGCGGCCTCCATTCCTTGTAGTAATCTAGTTGCCTGCCTTTGAACTGACTCTAACTTCTGAATGTCCTTTTTAAAATGTGGAGCCCAAAACTGGATCCCGTATTCCAGATGTGGCCTTACAAGTGATTTATAGAGGGGTAACAATACGTTGGGATCACGGGATCTAATCTCTCTTTTTATACACCCTAGAATCTTGTTTGCTTTAGCAGCTGCTGCCTGACATTGAGTGCTGCTGCTCAGCTTATTTGTAATGAGAATACCCAAGTCCTTCTCCTGTTCTGTAGTCCCGAGTTTACTTCCATTTAATGTATACGCAGCTATAGGATTACTCCGTCCTAGGTGCATTACTTTACATTTATCAACATTAAATCTCATTTGCCAAGTATCTGCCCATTCTGACATCTTATCCAGATCTTTTTGTAATATTGTACTATCCAGGTCAGTTTTTAATATCCTACATAGTTTGGTGTCATCGACAAAGACTGACACTGTACTATCAATCCCATCCACAAGGTCATTAATAAAGAGATTAAAAAGAATCGGTCCAAGCACAGATCCCTGCGGCCCCCACTGCTGACTATAGCCCATTTAGAGAATGTACCATTTATGACTACTCTTTGTTTCCTATCCTTTAGCCAATTCCTTACCCAGTTGCATATTGTGTCCCCTAGTCCTTGCTTCTGGAGCTTTAGTATAAGGCTATTATGTGGTACAGTATCAAATGCCTTTGCAAAGTCCAAATAAATCACATCAGCTGCATTACCAATATCCAGGTTTGAACTTACCCCCTCATAGAACCCCAACAGGTTGGTTAGACACGACTTATCTTTCATGAATCCATGCTGTTTGCCAGTTATCATATTATTTTCTGCAATATATTTTTGCATGTCATCCCTTAAAATGCCCTCAAAAACTTTGCATACTACTGATGTCAGGCTTACTGGACGGTAGTTGCCTGGATCTACCTACTATCTTGTTACTGAAAAAAGAAGCAGTGTGTCAATTGTTTCTGCTTTTTTCCCCTATCTCAATAGATAAGAAGAAGCATGAAAAGAAGCATGAAAATAAACATAAAAGCGCGCTTTTTACACCAGCTTTTTTCCTGCCAAAACATGCTTTTTTGCGCAGAAAAAAATCTGCTACGTGTGCACATAGTCTTATGCCAGCAAAATCTATGAGAATTCTGAACTACTGTGCACACGTTGCTTACTTTTTCCTTGCATATTTAGTGCAGAAAACAATCTGCAGCATGTCAGTTGTTGGTGCGTTTTTTTCCTGCGTTTTGTAGTCCTCGGAGTCATTGACTTCACTAAAAAAAACACTTAGCACAAAAACGCACCAACAAATGCATGCGTTTTCTGGTGCGTTTTTCTACCACAAGGAGCAGATTTTGGTGCAGAAAATTTCTGCACTAAAAACTCAGCATGCACATACCCTAAATATGGAAAATGAGAGCCCTGAGTGCGGGAATGGAGGCTGAATTGGCGATATACAGTTGTGGTGCCCCTGAGGCTTCAGTCGGCGCAGGGTACTGCATCGCCCGTAAGATGTAGTACTGTGAAGGTACAGGCTATGAATCAATTGTCCAAATAATAGGATCATCTGTGTTTGTATGATTATTGCTATGTGCATACCAGAATGCGCCTTTGGAAAGTATTATAATTTGTTTCAATACTATGTGAACAATGCAAGTATTCAGAACACACTGATTGTATTCATAACATGTTGGTTCTCACCAGCTGGCATGTGAAGCTGGGACTTTATCTCTACCAAAATTCTCTATCTCTACCATGTTCATTAAGTATTCAGTAGCTGGTTCAAACTGGTATTAGGAACCAGTAGCAGGCTGATGACATACTATATGGACTTTTTCTGTTTACCTACAACCAATCAGGGACAATGTTCAACTGAATAACTGTGTGTATTTTATAATATACAGATTAGAAGAGCTTTAAGCTTGTCCTAGATAGAGACACGCCTCTGTGTGGTCATTTTTCCTCATACATACATCTGTGCAGATTTAATTTGGACTCGGACTCTTTGACCCTGAAGACCCCTTAGCGGTCTCCCCCAACAGTACTCTTCCTGGGTAAGGAGAGGTTAATTTCTGGTGATTCTCACATTCACAACCACACACAGTCAGGTGCCTTTCCACTGGGGGAATGGCCTGTGGTAGATAGGGGGGTGGCCATCACAAAGCATGGGACTTTCCCGGTCACTGGGACAACCACCTGGGGGGTGGGCACCACTGAAGGAAAAGGGAAGAGGCATCTTCACACATAATTAGTTAGCCCCGGGCACAGCTTGGGGTGAGACACACACCTGGGACCTCGATCCAATTTTCTTTTACTTCACACTTCTGGTTGTGCCATAGAACCCGTGGCTTGGAGCATCCAGCTCAGCCCGGGTTCCCAACAGCTACACGGGATTCCAGGGTCTGCGGCGAGTGCAGGAAACAGCCATGACCCGTTCCATATTCCACCTAAATGCAATAGGAGGGACCCCGACCAGAAAGGACTCACAGTGGGAACACCGGCGGTGACCTCGAATTGCTCGGGATCAGCTGGGTCCCAGCACAGCAGTGGCCAGTACTTCTGAAGCGGCAAATGGGTTACTTAAAGAACTGTGAGTAAAACACCTGGAAGACGCAGAGACTGCATCCACCTCTCATTCCCGGTGCCGCCGCCCCGCGCCTCGGCGCCCACCATTACTTCTCCCCTCATCATGGTCCCTGGGGCCCGCTCCACCTGTGGGGAGCAGAAACACCTTAGCTGCTACTACCATTTGCCCCGGAGGACAGCGATAGCAGCGGCGGGTGTTCCCTGGCCGCATACCGCAGGTGGCATCACGAAAATGACCTCCACCATCATCCTTCACCACCCCCTTTATTGTACACCTCAGGGCCACGAAAGCGGCAGAAAGGGCCACCCCGTGACATCCCCAGACCCGACATCACCAGGCCCGGCGATGAGTATTTAACCCCTTGCCCCGTAGGTGCTATATCTACATTTTATGAGTGGGTGTAACGTCTGCACGGTTATGTTATTGGAATCATTTGTCGACACTTGCCTATAAATTAGCTCAAGCAAAAACACACCATGAATTAATCTTCCTATCACAAGCATTTCGTGTATGAGTTTATTTATTCCTTTAGCTAAAGTGCAGATTAAAAGGATTTTAACCAGATTTTCCCTATGGCCTTTAAGAGTCGTGTGCAATAAAATAATCACATGCAAAACAATTCATTACAATAATGCATTTTAGAAGCATTTAATCCCTTGAGACACTGACGGAACATTTCATTACAATGTTTCCCTCTCTGTTAGATATGCTTAGTGATGGCAATCATTTCGGAGTATTTTAGACTATATGGTACTGATGGTGCTCAGCCACACAACCAAGAGCTTAAGCAAAATGGAAGATGTTACCTTCAATGCAATGGCATTAGGATAAGGTAATGATAACCCGAAATAGGCAATGGACTATTAAATATTGCTTTGCCTGTGCCATGGGATATCTTCTCTGCCTGACCAAGATTTTGGCCAAAAAGAAACCTTCCAAAATCACTCACGTCCAGAAGGTTTTCTGAACCCCCCCCCATTTTCTGGGAGCCTCTTGAATATTCCAGGAGAGTTGAACTTATCCTCATTTTTACACCCACAAATTTAAATGTATTTTATTGCCATTTTATGTGATGTATCAACAAACAATTTCTTTACACTTTTGTTGAAATTTGTTGTTGAATACCTGGTTTTGTAAGTATGTTAGAAATATCAATCAAAAAAATTGTGGTGTATTTGTATTTAGCTGTCCCCTGTAGTATGATACCCCTAAATAAAATCCGGAGTGACCATTTGCCTCCAGAAGTTGCCTAATTGATAAATTGAGTCAACCTGTGTGTAATTTATTTTCAGTATAACTACAGCTGTTCTGTGAAGGCGTCATAGGTTTGTTTGGGAACATTAGGGATCAAACAGCATCATGAAAACCAAGGAACACACCAGACAGGTCAGGGATAAAGTTGTAGAGAAGAATAAGGCAGGTTTAGGTTATAAAAAATAGCCCAAGCTTTGAACAACTTATGGAACACTGTTCAGTTCATCATCCAAAAATGAAAGGAGTATGGCACAACTGCAAACCTACCAAGCCATGGCCTTCCACCTAAACTGACATCACAAGCAAGGAGTTCCACAGCGTAAAGCTCAGGTAGGAAAATCTGTCTACAAGACAACTATTAGTCGTATACTCTACAAATTTGTTCTTTATGCATGCGTGACAAAAAGAAAGCTAACTAAGAAAACTAACACTGCACAGCACCCTGAAATCACCATCCCCATCGTCATACATGGTGGTGGTAGCATCATGTTTCAGCCCAGTAACCACAGCAAGGTGATCATTTATCCAGATAAAGGCATTTAAGTTAGGGTCTCAGTATATAAGAGATCACCTTGCCGTGGTCATTGGGCTCACATGGATTGGCCAATACATAAGCTAAGTATCTCATTTTTTTCATGGCTAATATTAAATTTATGATATTTTTTTTTGTACCAGCCCGTAATATGATTAAGGGCATAAAAAAAAATCTTGGGTCCCACAGCAAATCTCAAAATGTATTTCATAGTATAATAAGTTATGCCATTTATGGCATGTTGCTGGACCCAAAATGAGTTCTGTAATTAAGGGGTCTTCAAGATGTCTGTGCAATGCAGCTCCCAAACTAGTTTTTTGAAGTTCTTGAGAATGGATGGGCCCTAGTGGGGTCCCCAAATAAGTTCTGGACAGAGAACTAAAACCTAATGGGGATTAGTTGTGTTTCTTTGTGCAATGTCTGGGTGGGAAAGCTTCTGTAAATCGTCTATTCTTGAGATCGGAGGATGTTCACTGCCAATTCTAGACATAAAGCGGGCTTTACACGCAGCGATATTGATAGCGATAGCGATAGCTAGCGTACCCGCCCCCATCGATTGTGTGTCATGGGCAAATCGCTGCCCGTGGCGCTAGACATCGCTAACACCCGTCACACTATACTTACCTGCCTAGCGACGTTGCCGTGGCCGGCGAACCGCCTCCTTTCTAAGAGGGTGGTTCGTTCGGCGTCACAGCGGCGTCACTAAGCAGCCACCTAATAGGAGCGGAGATGAGCGGGACAAACATCCCGCCCACCTACTTCCTTTCCTCATTGCGAGTGGCTGCAGGTACGGTGATGTTTCTCGTTCCTGTGGTGTCACATGTAGCAATGTGTCCTGCCGCAGGAACGACGAACAACATCGTACCTGCAGCAGCAACGATAATCGGAATAGGAATGACTGGACAATGATCAACGATATGGTGAGTATTTTTGATCGTTAACAGTCGTTCCTGAGGTGTCACATGCAACAACATCGCTAACGAGGCCGGATGTGCGTCACGAATTCCGTGACCCCCAACGGCATCTCGTTAGCGATGTCGTTGCGTGTAAAGCCCGCTTAAGACACATCTAAAAGTATTCAGACCCTTTCATATTTAGGTCACATGCTGTCCATTTCCTTGTGATCCTCCTTGAGATGGTCCTACTCATTCATTGGAGTGCAGCTGTGTTTAATTAAACTGATAGAACTTGATTTGGAAAGGCGCACACCTGTCTATATAAGACCTCACAGCTCACAGTTCATGTCACACCAAATGAGAATCATGAGGTCAAAGGAACTGCCCAAGGAGCTCAGAGACAGAATTGTGGCAAAGCACAGATCTGGCCAAGGTTACAAAAGAATTTCTGCAGAACTCAAGGTTCCTAAGAGCACAATGACCTCCATAATCCTTAAATGGAAGAAGTTTAGGACCTGGCAAACAAAACTCTTAATCTGCTGCAACCCACATTACAACCACCAGGTGGTGACATATAGGCACATATAGCATAAATAACGTGACAGAGGACAGAAGGACACATTCGAACTGTTGGAAGACTGTATCTTAAAAACCTCCAATACCAGCTACGACTACAGTGAAAACTTCTGCTTGAGAAATGCAGTAATAACGAGAATTAAAGAGCCGCAAAGAGCAGACGGAAAGACAAAATGAGGCTGTGTAATGTCTGAGTCAGGTCATAATATCTGCCACATGAATATTTATAAGGTGCAGCCGAATTCCATCTGAACAGACAAAGAATGATGTCATTATAAATATTCTACAAATCAAAAATGTAAAAATGTCTTGTTATTACTGCTCCTAAGGATATAGGAACCGCTGATATAATGATTATGTTCCCGAACTGTTGTAATAAAAGAATGAAAGCGATTGTGGACTGTCAATCTAACCTCACTGCAAATGTATTAAATATATTGTGCATTCAAAGGCGTATTCCCATTTTTAGCATTATGGAATTTGTTCTGAGAAATGCACTGATCAGAAAATCGGGATTTGTGCTGCCCATATGCCAATTTTTTAAAGTTCCACTCCAGCATTTTTTAAATTTCCCTATCCAGTAGCTGTCACTGGTCCGATCCGCGGAGCATGTTGTGTTGTTATGTTCTGCCATACTCTCCTGCAGAGCCGATATTTGCTGTTCCATCGTCCAGAGCTTTCTGTGGGTTTGGATGTTCTTCTGTTTGTCTTGAAAACCTATTAATGGGTTGTCTCTCAACCCTGGTTTCGCTGGTCCTCGGAGATGTGTTATGGTCAAGAGACCACTGCAAATGATCTTACAATAAACCCATAAGAGGTAGAAAATAATGCACAAGAGTAGTTGAATGCTTAGCTGGCTGCAATCCGTTGACTACACATACACAACTAGAAGTAGCAATGGAGTGTTCTTAACCAACCTAGATGCCTCGTCACTGCTGGAGAACTAACTAGCTTCAAAGATGAAATGAGGAATTCTGACTTGCCTCAGAGAAGCCCAAAAAGGATAGTATTGCCCCCAACATATAAAAACAGTGATGTATAGAAAAAGACAGCACACAGATGGTTAATATAGGGTTAAGCAAAGTGAGGCCCTGCTAGCTAGATACAAAAGGATAGAAAAGATTACTGGTTGCAGCCAGTGAAAACCCTGAAAAAATACCAACACCTGATAATCAAACATACCTTAAGATCACACGATCTTCCTCCCACTATATCGGGAACTCTTGTGCAAATTTAAACTCCTAAACAGACTGGGAGTAAAAAACTCCCGTCTTGCTGGGAATAAATCATCCTAAAAAAATAGTGCAAAAAGGATGCTTATTCCCGTGCAAGAAACAAAAGAGAATCTTCTCAAACAATAAACCAGGAACAGACTTCACAGATTAAGCAGATATGACCATAAGTACAATTCAGCCTAAACCAAGCCCAGACTAAGAGAAAAAAACCCTCACATGGAAAAATCACTGAGATTACACAATTCCCATTAATTGCAAAAAAACTGAAAAATGAATGAGAATGAATTAATCTCAGGAAGAAAAAACAAAATACTTATCAAGCATATATGCAGACTCTGGATGACATAGGACAAAAACTGATGCAAAGGAATGAAAAAACTGCTGTAGAAATCATTCCTGGAAAATCCAAAAAGGAGCAGAAAAAAGGAAAAAATAATCCTACATGGAAAGGCAAAAAAAGCCTAAAGGCAGGAGGACAACCTTCAAGACATCTTTTCCTGGAGCATAAACAATTATTACCGGCAAAGGTTAGACAGAAAATGCCTTCCTATATTCCCCCAGACTGGACTTCATTGGCTTTCCTGGAACAGCAATCATCCTCCACACCTGTCTAAGTGACAGATGCAGAATCAGACTCATCACCAGCACTAGCCACCAGAGGGAGCTCAGAAACACACCCAGGAACCGCACCATCCCTGATGATATTCATAATAGAGGTGCCTACGCAGATGCTCCTCGTTCCTAGTGATTGTGTGTCACCCACCGCTCCCAGAGACATCCATCCACCTGCAGGGACGCCGCGTGGTCTCCACTTGTTGGTATCTCTGGTCATAGGTATGTCAGGTTTATTTACATGGGAGTCGTGACGCCACTCACGGTTTGCGGTATGGGTTATGAGTGACCGCCACTGCAGGTTTAACGAGCGTCTGGGGCTGATGGAGTCTGCAGTCAGGTGGTGTGGCCTCCCGTGAGTGAGGTTGGCCCCAGGGCTCGGGTGTGTGTGGAACAACAGGTCGCAGAATAACTCAGTCGCAGTCTAGAAAGTCTTTCAACTCGTTTACTCACGTTCAGCTGGTTTTGTGAGGTAACCCGGGTGATGCTGAGATAGACCAGGGAGAACCAGGTATCCTTTAGGCCGGTCTAAGGGTAGCCGTTAGCTCGCCTTCCTAGCACTTCTTGTTTCGGACAACTCCTGACTTAAAGTACAGTGGGATTCATCCAGGGAAGTCGCAACTGCCTTTTCTCACCTTTCTGGCCCGTTTGCTGGCAGCGTGGACTAAGGAAGATGGCTCCAGGCTCGATCCACCTTATGGGCCCCCTCATTGCTGCTGATGCTCGGATTCCGTAATGGTTAGTGAGGAACCTCTAGTCCCTCCACCTGCAGGATTTAGCAGACCACTAAATGGATGTCTGGCTCTAGGGACCTGTTCCCCGTGCGTGCCTAGTTACCAGGCGTCCCCGTACTCAACTGCCTGTCCTTTCTTCAGGTGTCTTTCAGGCTGACTGTGTGGCAACCGTTCTCCCCCGCCAGTGGCTACTCCACGTGCAGGGTCTGACTAGCGTGTCCGCTCTCCTACGTCTCCACTATCAGACAAGCTCTCCTCTCCTTCTCCTTCTCTGACTGCCACTGCAACTCTAGCTTCCAGCCTCTCTACCGCACCCCCTGATTGGATGTGGAGGCACGCCCCCGCCTGGGTCTGCCCAGGGGTCCCCTCAAAGGTGTGGGAGACCTGGTTGCTATGTGTCTTTGCGTACACACCCCATTCCAGCCTTCAGGATTACCTGGAAGTACTGCCCCAGCATGGGTGCAATACTCAGTGGTGCCTGACCAGGTCAGGGGCGCCACAATTGTTCTGCTTCATTAAGGAGCATGCTCGCCCAGAATGTCGCCCGTTGTACTTCCTGGTTACAGTAATGCTCCCGTAGTGTTTAGAGATCTGACCTTGGCTTTCAACTCTGGACTGTTGTTTACTCTTCTCTGCCTATCTCCCTGTTTTTGTAGTTACCTCCTGGCTTCTGACCTTGGACCTCCTCCTGACCACGTCCCCGCCTGCTCCCTGTATCCTGTATGTACTCTCCTGCAATTGTGACCCTGGGCTTGTATCTTGATCTCATCTCTGTCTGCTCCCACAGTCCTGTCACTACCTACTGGCTTCTGACCTCGGCTTGTCTGACTACCTCTCCATTCACATTCATGCAAACAGTGTCTACCACCACCATGTGACAGGCGTCACATTAGCTTTGTATGTTTAGCACATGCATTCAAATACTTACCAGTGCCCGTCTTCTGCTGTTTCCAGTATTGCTCAGCTCCTCTGCTGCATCATATGTGACTGCAGTTCTTGCTTGCCTAATGTAAGTCTATGAGAGCCTCACACTGAATCTCATAGACCTACCCTGAGAAAGTGACTTCCGGTCCACACAGAAACATTGTTGTGAGCTGGTTGGTCAGAACTGCTGTCCCATGATACAGGCGAGGTCCAGAGCTGCGCAGAAAACGGTAGAAGACAGCAACCGGTAAAAGTCAATGCATGCAGTGAATATATATTACATATATTTAAAGGAGAAAGAAATGTTGAAGTGATACTTTAAAGCATTCTCCATACATTTCAACATATACTAACCACCATTTCTAAGAGGGGGAAGTGCATCTCACAGCCAGGGTCCGGGTCTAGATCTGTGGAGGCAAGGAGAAGAGTTGCCATAGATTAGAAAAGTCAACCGAAAGGATGGTCAGTTGTCAAAGACTGTTTTTCTCAGGGGCGGACATATCAATGTCACAGCCTGTGCAGCCTCACAGGGGCCCAAGAGGTAAGAGGGCCCATTTCTACTTCCAAAATAGGTGGAATTCTTTAATTTGATGAGTTATTGGACTGAGAGGAGCCCATATATTGTTTTTGCACAGGGGCCTTTTTCTGTCTGTGTCCACCATTAGTTGTTCCCGAGAGGTAAAGTGAGTAATAAGCAAATTTAGGAAGATTCCTACCTGCAGATGAGCTCAGCAAATACGAAAGTATGGACAGATATCAAATGTGCATTTTTCCCCTATACTCATATGTTTTCAACAGAAAGAGAGGCGGAAACCACATCAGACACCTGTGGCATTATCTTATCTCCCCTGAAAACAAAAATGAATGGGCGCTGAACTTCCAACAGCCCAATCCAGATGCCACCTGTCAGGGGAGAGTCAGAAAGGACTCCATACACATCAGATGGTTGGCTGGGATGGGATTAATAAAGAGACAATTGCACTCTGAAATGCTAAGATATGTTAACAATGAATATAGGAATATGAACATGTATTACTACTATGAAAAAAATCATCAAAATTGAGATACTTAGCATATAAAAATGGCCAGGTTTATGTGAGCCCAACAGCCAACATCCATTTTTATATGCTAAGTATCTCAATATTTGTTTTTTTCTTAGCTGTAATGCAAGTTGATATTACTATATTGCTTGTTATCATATCTTAGCATTGCAGAGTGCAACTGTATCTTTACTTGTTAATGTATCCCATGCTCAGTATGCACCTGTTCACACTTGCGTGTTAGGAAGCGCAATCGGTCTTTTTCCTTAGATTATGGGGTCATGCCTTCTGATTAAGCACTGCTACTCATTAGCCTTAAGCGGGGTTTACACGCAATGACATCGCTAACGAGATGTCGTTGGGATCACGGAATTCGTGACGCACATCCGGCCTTGTTAGCGACGTCTTTGCGTGTGACACCGCAGGAACGACCGGTAACGATCAAAAATACTCACCATATCGTTGATCGTTGTCCAGTCGTTCCTATCCCGATTATCGTTGCTGCAGCAGGTACGATGTTGTTCGTCGTTCCTGCGGCAGCACACATCGCTGTGTGTGACACCGCAGGAACGAGGAACAGCATCTTACCTGCGGCCGCCCGCAATGAGGAAGGAAGGAGGTGGGCGGGATGTTACTGCCGCTCATCTTCGCCCCTCCGCTTCTATTGGGCGGCCGCTTAGTGATGCCGCTGTGACACAAAACGAACCGCCCCCTTAAAAAAGAGGCCGTTCGCTGGCCACAGCGACGTCACTAGGTAGGTAAGTATAATGTGAATGGTGTTAGCGTTGTTGTGCGCCACGGCGTTGCCCGTGAGGCACAACCGACGGGGGCGGGTACGCTCGCTAGTGATATCACTTGCGATATCGCTGCGTGTAAAGCCCGCTTTAGGCAATTTTAATTGTTTATTAGCAGGTTCATATCCACCCATAAATTGGAAGTTTTTCAACCCAAAGAGAAGCATTAGCATAAATAGAGACCCAACATTAAGAGATACGCCTTGACATTGGCTGTTGGGCTCACATAAAACTCACCATTTTTATATGCTAATTATGTCAATTTTTATATGTTTTTTCTTAGCAGTAATGCATGTTCATATTCCTATATTCATAGGCAACATATCTTAGCATTTTAGAGTGCAACTGTCTCTTTATTTTTTTACAACATATCTGTTATTCACGGCTACACTCTTGTTGTTTCTCTTCACTGACAAATAGATGAAAATGGGAGACAGAAGACCCCTCTGTTAGCTTAGAAATCCATAACTGGATATATGAAAATGGGTTTTTGAAAGTGGACAACTCTTTAAGTTTCTCTGGAAAAAGGAAAGGCTTATTGCGATTGCTCGCTCTTGCTATTTGTACTTGCCAGCTTTTCTGTTAGATCCTTTTAACATGTAAATACTATTTTTGTTTGTGATGTTTTTATGACTTTTCCAGGCTATCATTGACTTTTAGACACTACATACTTCAGATATAGCACGCTGGTGTTGTCCTGTTTCGAATTTTCAACATATTTTCAAAACTTTCAAAAAAATGTAAACTTAAAGGGAACCTTTCAAGTGCAATATGCACAGAGAACCACGAGCAGTTCTGGGTGCATATTGCTAATCCCTGCCTAACTGTCCCTGTATCTAGTAACATAGATAAAGAGATCTTTAGAAAAAGTATTTCTAAAGATCCTTTTATCATATGCTATTGAGCTCGGGGACTAGTCCCCTGGGCGTTAGTTCTCTGGCTAGTGGGCCCCATTAGAATATTAGTACGTCCCTGTGGGTGTGCTAACCTGCTAATGCATGTGCAGCGTCAGAGGATGATCTCACTCACCTCTCCGCTGTCATCGCCGCCCAATGCTGGATTTCAGCTCAGTGCGCATGATCCCGGACTTTCAGTCATGTGCAGTCCATCAGTTTGAAGCCGGGACGTGTACACCCGGCTTCATAGTGTGCATGACTCAAACTTCAGGGTCATGCGCCCTGAGCTGAAATCCAGAGTCGGGCAGCGATGGCGGCAGAGAGGTGAGTGATATCATCCTGTGATACTACGCATTCATTAGCATGTTAGCACACCCACAGTGACCCACAGGAACATGCTAATGGAGCCGACTAGCAAGGGAAGCAACGTCCTTGGGACTAGTCCCCGTGCTCATTAGCATACGATAAAAGATCTTTAGAAATACTTTTTCTAAAGATCCTTTTATCTATGGTACTAGATACAGGGTGAGTTAGGCAGGGATTATCAATATGCACCCAGAACTGCTTGTGGTTCTGGATGGATATCCGCCCTGTGAGGTTCCCTTTAATGGTATTGAAAACACCATCAAAAAAACCATTTAGACTGCAGACAGGTAGGTATTTTGCAGGAAATGACCTTATCTTACTCTCTAGCTTTAGGCCTCATCCACTTGGCTGTATTATACTATTATAAGTTCTATCCAGCATCTCTGTTTTTGTACGGTGATATATCGAGGGGTTTTTTTCGAGTAAGATTCTGTATGATTATGCCAGAACAAGCATTATTTCCAGGGTGGAATATTTCCATACATAAGGAGTGTTTTGCAGACAATGTCATCACTCACTGCCCTGAATGGGACTCACAGTGTATATTTCTAATCAGTATTCCTTTGGATTATGTTAGGAAACCCACATATAAATACCAGGAGAGCAAATAACCTTTATATAGATACTAGCTGTAGTACCCGGGCGTTGCCCGGGATAGTGACTGTCTCTCTGTCTCTCGCCCAGTCTCTGTCTGTCTGTCTCTATGTCTATCTTTTTCCCTGTCTGTCTCTGTGTGTCTGTCTGTCTCTATCTCTGTATCTGTCTCTCTCTCTATCTCTGTCTCTTTCCATGTCTGTCTCTTTCCATGTCTGTCTCTTTCCACGTCTGTCTCTTTCCACGTCTGTCTCTTTCCACGTCTGACTCTTTCCACGTCTGACTCTTTCCACGTCTGACTCTTTCCACGCCTGACTCTTTCCACGCCTGACTCTTTCCACGCCTGACTCTTTCCACGCCTGACTCTTTCCACGCCTGACTCTTTCCACCCCTGACTCTTTCCATGCCTGACTCTTTCCACGCCTGACTCTTTCCACGCCTGACTCTTTCCACGCCTGACTCTTTCCACGCCTGCCTCTTTCCACACCTGCCTCTTTCCACGCCTGCCTCTTTCCACGTCTGACTCTTTCCACGTCTGACTCTTTCCACGTCTGTCTCTTTCCAGGTCTGTCTCTTTCCAGGTCTGTCTCTTTCCAGGTCTGTCTCTTTCCAGGTCTGTCTTTTTCCCCGTCTGTCTCTTTCCCCATCTGTCTCTTTCCCCGTCTGTCTTTATCTGTCTCTCTGTCAATTTCTTTGTCTGCCTCTGTCTGTCTCTTTCCCCGTCTGTCTTTTTCCCCATCTCTCTCCCCGTGTCTCTCTCCCCGTGTCTCTCTCCCCGTGTCTCTCTCTCCCCATCCGTCTCTCTCCCCATCTGTCTCTTTCCTTGTCTATCTGTCTCTTTCCCCGTATGTCTCTCCCTATCTGTCTCTTTTCTTGTCTGTCTCTGTCTCTTTCCCCGTCTGTCTTTGTCTGTCTCTGTCAATTTCTTTGTCTGTCTCTCTCTGTCTCTTTCCCTGTCTGCCTCTGTCTGTTTCTTTCCCCGTCTGTCTCTTTCCCTGTCTGTCTCTCTCTCCCCATCTCTCTCTCCCAGTGTCTCTCTATCCCCGTCTCTCTCTCTCCCCCCATTTGTCTTTCCCTGTCTGTCTCTTTCCCTGTCTGTCTCTTTTCCCCGTCTGTCTCTTTCCCCGTATGTCTCTTTCCTCATCTGTATTTGTCTGTCTCTCTGTCAATTTCTTTGTCTGTCTCTTTTACTGTCTGCCTCTGTCTGTCTTTTTCCCCGTGTGTCTTTCTGTCTGTCTGGCTTTTTTTTTCCTATCTGTCTCTGTCTGTCTTTGTCTCTGTCTCTTTCCCTGTGTGCCTCTTTCTCTGTCTGTGCCTGTCTGTCTGTCTCTGTCTGTCTGTCTCTCAGTCTGTGTCTGTCTCTATCCGTCTCTCCACCAACATCATATTACCTCACACATAAGCTTCTTACACTATGACTGTCCTTTCTTCCTATAGCAACCAATCTCGCAGCTTCATTCACTTTAATGGAGGCATGTTTTTTGGAGAGTAACTGTAAGGCACAGGGTTAAATTTTCTTATCAAAACCTAGTCACATGAGGCGTCTGTGCAAAATTTCGTGATTGTAAATGCGACGGTGCGGATTCCTTTAGCAGACATACATACACACATACACATACATACATACATACATACATACATGCATACACTCCGCTTTA
This sequence comes from Anomaloglossus baeobatrachus, assembly GCF_048569485.1. Taxonomy (NCBI): domain Eukaryota; kingdom Metazoa; phylum Chordata; class Amphibia; order Anura; family Aromobatidae; genus Anomaloglossus; species Anomaloglossus baeobatrachus. The sequence goes on from NC_134359.1 coordinate 45,103,769, forward strand.
TATATTAGATATTCCATGGTCAGTTTTGAACGCAGTACTACAGCAATGCAAAGCGCTAGTGATGACCACTGAGCCAAATTGGGAAAACAACTGAGCCAAATTGTGATGACCACTGAGCCAAATTGTGATGACAACTGAGCCAAATTGTGATGACCACTGAGCCAAATTGTGATGATTCCTGAGCCAAATTGGATTCATACAGTTCCTGTTTAGAATGGTGCACTGAGGTAGTCGTGGGCAAGTGATTTCCTATGGACACCCTATATAGAAGAGATGGTCCTGGCTGGTTAAGTGGATGTCGGTAGTGTGGGCTGTGTGGAGGTGCAGTATGCATGCTGCCACTGATATCATCAGCACCAACAAGTTCTGAGAGACAAATAGTTCTTCCTCTGTAACATTTCTTTACTAGACAGTTTCAAAACTTCTTAAATTTCAATGTGACCCATGAGATAATGGGCATCACACTTCCAGTATGTTTCAGTTTAGCCATACATTGTCAGACACATGTCAAACCTTCACAGAGTGGCCTCCATTAATCCTGGTCCCGATAGGCCCTGTGTAATTCAGGTCAATACACCAGTAGAGAAGCGACGTTCTCATTCCCTACAGTGGAGACCCAGCTTGGGTCATGGACGACGCTCACCCACCATCAAACTTCACCCAATTCCTTTAGGGTTAAAAAGGCAATGGGCTCTGGCTCCAATTACCTGGTTCCGCTCTGTCCGAGGATTGATCTTTATCCCTCTTGATGTTTTCAATCCACCAACAGGCTTTGCACTATCTCCTGTCCAGTCTCTCTCTTCTGCCAGTGCACATGGCCTCGACAGCCAGCAAACTATTCATCCTATATTCTTCACACAAGGTCTCTGTCAAGATCCAGGCTGGCTTTTCTCTGCTGTGGTTACACTCAGCTCCGGCCTGGTCATGTCAGGGGTTAACTTTCCCTGCCTCGTTCCGGATCCCAGGACGCTATATCTTGCCGCTGCATCTATGGTTCAGCGCCAGTGATATTTCTGCCTTGCAGCGTGTATACTGGCTCTGGAGTGTTCCCGATCTGTCCTGCCTCCCTGCTACTGTGTCCTGACTTGTACCCTTCCCCGTTTGTCTGCCTGTCCTGGTCCCTGACTACCCATTCCTGTCTGCTGTTTTCCCCTGTCCTAACTTGTTTGTCCTCCTCCCTTATCTGTATTTAGACTTCCCGGACGCTGACCTGTATCCTTGCTCCTCACTCCCGCATTTGTCTCTCCTCTTTTGGTTTGTACACTACTCTTCGGCTTCTGACTCTTTGCTAGCTCCTGACCACGATTTGTCTCTCCCCGTGCTTCTGTCTTAGACCTCTTGCTGCTGACTCAGACTACTGATTTCTCTGCTGACCCCTAGTGGTTGCATGCTAAACTGAACTCTGAAGCTATATTACCTGTTGCTTCAGTTACTTTAGTAGTGCAGCATGACATTCTCTTTCAGCTACCATTGTCAACTACATGATCTACCAGAAACGGTCACTTTTTCTTTACTTTGCTCCTCCCAGTGTGGGTGAGTCCCAAAATTAAGTCTTTCTGCCCCTGCAGTCTATTGCTGGGAAGACTTAACCTTTTACCTACATTAACATCACATTATCACATCTTATACACAATGCACTATACCTTACATTACACTACATATCTTCCAATATTACACTACATTATCAATACACAACAATATTATATGCATAAATTTGCACTACCACATCCAAATTATATACCTTATATCTTAAATTACTATACACTTTGCATCATTATACATTACATTATCGCAGCACTATTTATAATACACGGTACATTACAATACAATATTTATAAAAAATGCAAGGACATTGTTCACATTACAAGACTTTGACGCGATTAGTGTCTTCAGGAGTAGGTGCACAACTACTACAGTCCATCCTCTTACACCTGGAGTAAAAATGGCACTGGATACGGCATGGATCAAAGTAGAGCAAGCTGTCAGACAAGGCGACATCCTGTAATCATTTCTCGTATATGCAGAAGATGTTTTCAAGGAGGCTGGAGTTTCTGAAAAAAATAGAAGGAATCAAAATTGCTGGACGAATCATCACCAATCTTAAATACGCAAACAAAACAACATTGATAGCAACAAGCGTAGATGGAATGAAGGACTTATTACAGTTTCAATATACTAAGCTCAAACATGGGACTGCTACTCAATACAAAGAAGACAAAAATATTGACCACTGCCAGGTACAACCGGGACACATTTGAGATGGATGACGGTGAACTAGAAGTTGTAAAGGACTTCAACCTGCTCAGATCAATGATCACTCAAGATGCAGCGACGAGATTGGAAATTAATAGGTTAATAGCTATGGGCAAATCAACAATGAAGTCACTGGACAAGGTCTTCAAATTGAGGAAAATTTCAATGTCTTGTACATAGTTTGGTATTTTCTGTAGTAACATATGGATGCGAAACCTGGACTATAAATAAACAAGATAGAAGAAGAATCAATGCCTTCAAAATGTGGTGCTGGAGAAGGATGTTATCAATACCATGGATGGCAAAAAAAACAAACATCAATTTTGGAACAAATCAAGCCAGATATGTCACTCGAAAGAAGGATCACCAAGCTACGACTTGTCTATTTTGGACACACGATACGAAGAGAGCAATCACTGGAGAAGGACATTGTGGTCGGAAGAATAGAAGGAACCAGGTAACCCGATAGCTTTATACAATCAAGAAAATGGCGGACAATACCTTGGTCGACCTATCTAAGTTTACACAAGATCGATCTTCCTACAGAGCGTTCATCCATCAAGTAGGTATGGCTCGAGATCGATCTGAAGACCATTAAATAATAATAATAACATCTTTCATGTAAGATCCAACTGCTGCCCTTAAACCCACCGATGGCTGTCAGCTGAACTATCGTTGGCTGGCTCTCCCATACACAGCAGTGCTCGTTTGATGTAGTGCTCATCTGTTCTCTATGTGAAGGCTGTGACTAGACATGTCTGGTGGCGATTTATCTCCCAGAGACATTACAATTGACAGTCCAAAATCAGACCTGCTGGATCAATATTTATCTGACAATAAATTGTCTGGGGACTCCATACACATTTGACTGTTGGATAAATGTGTCGATATTAGTGGGTTCAGCCAACATTAGTCTAATGTGTATCAGGGGCTTCAAAAAGACCTGATCTCTGATGGACTCCAAATTGTGGCATCACATGTGGTCCATTATAAGCCAGTCAAGCTGAGAACTATGGCTCCTTATGTCAAACAAAGTAAAGCTGGGCACCCTTGTTGGATAGTTAGCCCAACAAAAGGCCAAGAAACTGGCCCTGCAAATAGAGCAACAATAAAACTTTGGACACAACAATAATACTTTGATACATCATACGAAAGCCAGACATGTCACTCGAAGGAAGGATCACCAAGCTATGAATTGTCTACTTTGGACACAACACACGAAAAGAGCAATCACTGGAGAAGAACATCGTGGTCGGAAGAATAGAGGGAGCCAGGCAACTTGATAGCTTTATACAATCAAGAAAATGGCGGAGAATACTTTGGTTGACCTATCTAAGCTTACACAAGATTGATCGTCCTACAGAGCATTCATCCATCAAGTAGCTATGGCTCGAGATCGATCTGAAGACCATTAAATAATAATAACATCTTTCGTGTAAGGTCCAACTGCTGCCCTTAAGCCCACCGATGGTTGTCAGCTGAACTATCGTTGGCTGGCTCTCCCATACACAACAGTGCTCGTTTGACCTAGTGCTCATGTGTTCTCTATGTGAAGGCTCTGACTAGACATGTCTGGTGGCGATTTATCTCCCAGAGACATTACAATTGACAGTCCAAAATCAGACATGCATTTATCTGACAATAAATTGTCTGGGGACTCCATACACATTAAACTGTTGGATGAATGTGTCGATATTAGTGGTTTCAGCCAACATTAGTCTAAAGGCCCCGTCACACTAAGCAACATCGCTAGCAACATCGCTGGTAACGAACAACTTTTGTGACGTTGCTAGCGATGTTGCTGTGTGTGACATCCAGCAACAACCTGGCCCCTGCTGTGAGGTCGTTGGTTGTTGCTGAATGTCCTGGGCCATTTTTTAGTTGTTGCTGTCCTGCTGTGAAGCACAGATCGCTGTGTGTGACAGCGAGACAGCAACAACTAATGTGCAGTGAGCAGGGAGCCAGCTTCTGCTGAGGCTGGTAACTAATGTAAACATCGGGTAACCAAGAAGCCCTGTCCTTGGTTACCCGATATTTACCTTTGATACCAGCCTCCTCCGCTCTCACTGCCTGTGCTGCCGGCTCCTGCTCTGTGCACATGTAGCTGCAGCACACATCAGGCAATTAACCCGATGTGTGCTGTAACTAGGAGAGCAAGGAGCCAGCACTAAGCAGTGTGCGCTGCTCCCTGCTCTGTGCACATTTAGCTGCAGCACACATCGGGTTAATTAACCTGATGTGTGCTGTAACTAGGAGACTGGGGGCTGGTCACTGGTTGCTGGTGAGCTCACCAGCAACTCGTGTAGCCACGCTCCAGCGATCCCTGCCAGGTCAGGTTGCTGGTGGGATCGCTGGAGCGTCGCAGTGTGACAGCTCACCAGCAACCTCCTAGCAACTTACCAGCGATCCCTATCGTTGTTGGGATCGCTGGTAAGTTGCTTAGTGTGACTGGACCTTAATGTGTATCAGGGGCTTCAAAAAGACCTAATCTCTGATGGACTCCAAAGTGTGGCATCACATGTGGTCCATTATAAGTCAGTCTGGAGATAAAAAGCTGAGAACTATGGCTCTTATGTCAAACAAAGTAAAGCTGGGCACCCTTGTTGGATAGTTAGCCCAACAAAAGGCCAAGAAATTGGCCCTGCAAATAGAGCAACAATAAAACCTGTTATGAGGTAGATCGAGAGTGAAGTGACTCTGGAAATACCAAGTGGATATTGATTGCTCCCTGGTAACTACTGAAGATGAGCCAATTGATTTGAGACTAATCAATTTCACTTTGAATTTAATAGAAACATCTTCAAAATCCAATTTTCTTGCAATTTGGTTCGCATGAACCCAAGAAGATGGTTGGCATTTTCCTGGATTGAGAGGAGATGAAAAAGATTATAGTCACCTCTAACAGGTCCTCACTTTTTTGGTACAGCTCTTCAACCAGTCCTCACAACTGGTCTTCTCTTTACAAGGCATTGATCTTCATTTTCGCACTTCTGGTCCATTCTTTGGCACCTCTTGTTTAGGGAGACTTATTGGCTATGCCATACTCCGTAGAGAATTGCATGCAAATAGCATGTTCACAAAGAAAGAAAACTGTGTGTCTTGACCCTTTATAGAGCTTTGCCCTTGCCACATGACTTAGGATGTAAAGCCAAACTCGAATCTTCTCCCAAAGGAAAATACCTCAATTTGGAGTTCAGTGTACATACATTCTAACTTCATCACATTGCATGAAACCTACATACTGGCCAGTCATTTGAAACAAGTCTCAATCTCTACATTATTTTAGTATATAAACTTACTATAGAGAGGGCCTGTCACTTAGGGTCACCCACTACGACCCTTAATGGAATGCCACCAAACCTGTTCTGGCAACTCCTGTTGTGGTAGACTCAAGCAGTCCCTATATTACATGAAGGGCCAGTCATCTAGATGGTTGATGTAATTATATATTTCCCCTGTTTGAGTTATGTACATCAAACCTTCAGCCTGCCCTTACCAGAATGAAGTTGCCTTGCTGTTGGCTGTTGGGCTCACATAAAACTGGCCATTTTCGTGTGCTAAGTATCTCAATGTTTTCATGTTTTTCATAGCAGTAATGCATGTCTATATTCCCATATTCATTGTTCCACATATCTTAACATTACAGAGTGCAACTGTCTCCTTTATGTTACTATGTTTCATGTTCAGTTTGCACCTATTCACATTACAAAAGGCAGGATGTGCCATCAGTCTTTTTACTGGATTATAGGGAGATGCCTACTAATTTAGCACTTCTGCTCTTCAGCCTTAGACTATTTTAATTCTCCATTTTCAGGTTCCTGTCCGCCCATAAATATGTAGTTTTTTTTTATCCCAAAGAGAGGCATTAGTTTGATAGGGACCCACTAATAAAAGGTTGCCTTGCCATTGGCTGTTGGGCTCACATAAAACTGGCCATTTTTGTGTGCAAAGTATCTCAATTTTTGCATGTTTTTTCATAGCAGTGATGCATGTCTATATTCCCATATTCACTGTTCCACATATCTTAGCGCTACAGAGTGCAGGTGTCTCCTTTTTGTTAATATGTTTCATGTTGAGTTTGCATCTGTTCACATTAGAGAGGTAGGCTGTGCCATCAGTCTTTTTCTTAGATTACAGATGTAACAGAACAAACTGCCCACAATGACTGTAATGTTTACTGTCTGACTCTATACATTAGTATGCCGCTAAATAAGAGGGTGGAATACTGTAGTAGACTATGCTATCATACTACAATATACAGTAAAAAGTATAATATGAACATACTTTTTTTACGGTGGGAAAAAGCAATGTCCTTTATCAGTGCGTCCAGTGTGTTCTTTGTTTTCATATTCAGTGTCCTCCCTTATTATATACAGCTTAATCCTTTGTTACATACAGCTTTGTCTCTTCTTATTACATATGTTATGCTCCTCTTAATTATATACAGTGTCCTCCCTTATTATATATAGCATCATCCCTTGCTACATACAGCATTGTCCCTTTGGATTCCTTGTTACAATATACAGTGTCTATCCCTATTAGAAGATACCATTAATTTTTATTGACAGTGCTATCCTTCTTATTATAAACAATCATCCTCTCTTATTATAAACAGCCACAGATACCACTGTGCGCTGCCTGTGTACAGAGGGTATGAGGTGGTCAATTCTTACATTTTGCAATTGTCGTCATGTTTTTTCTGAAATTGTCAAGTTCGGTTATGTGTCAAATAACCATAAAAGCATAGCCTGCAAGATTTTATTTTTAGATTGCTTGTATTCCTTTTATTTGCACTTCTGAGCAGCCTGATACAATATGTTGCACTCATTGTCTCCCACATTCTCAGGGACCTGTATACCTCTACACCAGTGATGGACACAGATAGCAGAGGACCCCTGTACAAGAACAAAATATGTCCCTTTCCAGTTTAATAATGTATCTGTAACAGAAGATGCTTGGTGCTTAGGGAGATGGAAAAGACCCGGTTGCCTTTTGGGCTCCTGCGCAATTGTGCAGATTACATGAATGATATATCTGCCTCTGCCCTACACCTAAAATTTTAGGGGTTACTTTGCATTTTATTATTTCCTAGCTGTATGACCTGGTGTTGCCTGAGATAGTAACTAACTATTCTTAACTGTAACAAAATAAAATACAGGTAAGGTGGGTGTGCGTCTATTTCTGTGTATGTGTCTCTTTCTGTGTGTGTGTCTCTTTCTGTGTGTGTCTTTCTGTGTGTGTATTTTACTGTGTATGTGTCTCTTTCTGTGCATCTGTCTCTTTCTGTCTATCTCTTTCTGTGTGTGTGTCTCTTTCTGTGTGTCCCTTTCTGTGTGTGTGTCTTTGGGTGTCTGTGTATGTGTCTCTGTGTATTTGTCTCTTTCTGTTAATGTTTCTCTTTCCGTCTGTGTGTCTCTTTCTGTGTGTGTGTCTTTGAGTGGCTGTCTCTTTCTGTATATGTGTCTCTGTGTATTTGTCTCTTTCTGTTATTGTTTCTCTTTCTGTCTGTGTGTCTCTTTCTGTGTGTATCTCTTTATGTGTGTGTGTGGGTCTCTCTATGTGTCTCTTTCTCTGTCCATAATAGGAGTCTATAATAACAGATCCGTTCCCAGCTCCACTGTCTTTAATGTAAGCAGATTTTTTGGCGAATAACTGTAAAGCGCAGGGTTAAATTTTCCCCTCAAAACATAGCCTATGACGTTCCCTGAGTCACATGAGGTGTCTGTGCAAAATTTTGTGAGTGTAACTGCAACGGTGCAGATTCCTTTAGAGGACACACATACACACACACACATACACACACATACATACACACACACACATACACACATACACACACATGCACACACACATGCACACACACATACACACACACACACACACACACACATACAACATACATACATACACATGCACACACATACATACACACACATACATACACACACAACATACACACACATACATACAGACACATACACACACATACATACACACACACACATACATACATACACACGCACACACACACGCACACATATACATACACACACACACATACAGACAAATGCGCGCACACACACACATACAACATACATACATACATACACACGCACACACACACATACATACACACACACATACACATACAACATACACACACACACATACATACACACATACATACACATACACACACACATATACAGACACATACATACACACACACATACATACACATACATATACATACACATACACACATACATTCACATACATACACATACACACATACATACACACACAAACATACATACACACACAGACACACACACACAGACACACACACATATACACAAACACACAAACACACACAGACACACACATACACTTAGCTTTAAATATTAGATTGCAAGCTTCACAGTGTATACAATTACTTATTACAGGGGGCTCTATGTATTCTTTCATTATTGTTTGGAGAAAATGCAATTTATCATTTTGTCTATATATGACAGCACATAGCCTATTAATCAGGAGAAAAGAAGACGAGCATGCATATTGCAATTAAATGTAAATTACAGTGCATTTTTATTTCATCCAATGTCAGCCGTATTTATATTAAATCCCCCCCAATCTAGGAAAGCATGTCTCGAGGTGGGGGGAGGAGGGGTAGAATGTGCTTGACTGTTTATGGCTACATATAATAGAGATCATGGAACATACTATTACAAATAAAATCATGCAAACATTAAAAACAATACTGAAATTATGCCAAATAAAAAATGAGAAAAAATGATACAACTAATGGAGTCATAATATATGTAATGTAGGGGGGAATATTAAAAATGCTTATTAAATGACCTAAATATAGATTGTATCATATGTGATTTTTGTCTTACAATGAATTTTGCAGCTGACATTTCCCTTGAAACACTTGCACTGTATTTCTCTTCCCCTCCCCCATGTGTAAGTGCTTTTTTTTTTCCAAAAGCCTCATAGACGCTGTTACATTTCCAAGTCGACTGTCATTGGCAGTGTTTATGTGCCTGTAACCTTCAAAAGAAATCACTGTGTTTTTACTGTCAGTGTATTTCTAGTTTGGTGGCTTGGTGGCTTAAACAGATGAATGTTTTTAACCCATTGGTGCCATTGTCAGGCTGCACTGTGCACTGTACACACTGATAGTAATTAATGATACATTAATAAGTGGGCGTGCATTACATTATAATGTAGTATATTTTACTCTAGTTTTACTGATTGTATTATATTGTGCTTTATTTTCAGTAGCTTATATAGAGTTCGATGGGCCCTGATGCTAAATTTGCACCTGGCCCCTCTTGCAGGTTGGTATGCAGCGTTCTAGATCCAATGAAGACATGTGTTGCACTTTCACCTTCATTACCTAGTAATGTCCCCAATCCTGGTATATATGTCCCCAATCCTCAATTCCTTTCTGGTATATATGTCCCCCATCACATACTAATATCCCTCATCCTAGTACCCTTCCTGGTATATATATCCACCATCCTGGGACCCTTCCTACTATATATGTCCCCCATCCTGTACTAATGTTGTGCATTCTGTGACCCTTCCTGGTACATATGCCCCCCATCCTGTTCTAATGTCACCCATCCTGGTTCCCTTACTGGTATAGTTGTCCCTCAACCTGGGCCCCTTCCTGGTATATGTTCCCCATCCTGGTACCCTTACTGGTATATATGTCCCCCATCCTGGTACCCTTACTGGTATATATTTCCCCCATACTGTTCTAATGTCGCCCATCCTGGTACCCTTACTGGTGTATTTGTCCCTCAACCTGAGCCCCTTCCTGGTATATATGTTCCCCATCCTTGTATATATTTCCCCCATCCTGGTATATATGCTTACTATCCTGGTATATACTGTATGTCCCCCATCTTGGGCCTCTTACTGGTGTTATATGTCCCCATCATGCCCCCCAAAATACATTTTACTCCCCTTCTTTCACTCCCACAACATTCAACTTCCTCTTTTAAAGCTAGCACATAGGCTAGCAGCCGACATGTGAATCTATAGTATGTGGCGACGCATAATGTTATCGCTGATGTCAGCTGCTGCCCTCTGATTGGCCAGCAACATGTATTGCAGTGCAGGGATCCAATGGGTTTCTGCACCAAAATACACTTCAGCTGAATATGCATCCTCTGACGCAGATTCAACTGAAGAAGGTGCTGGGGTTGGCGGCCCCCCTCCAACATGGGCCTGTTTATGGTCACACCCTCTGCACCACAATTGTTAAGCCCGTATACTTTTTAATTCTATTTGTGCTGCGCTATAGTATAAACACTATATTATAATGGTGTCATATACTTTTTTGTGCACCATATTGATCACAATGACCAGAACAGACTTTGTGCCAAAGATAAAGTGAAAGGTGACCTTGCTTCCTCCAGGATTTAGGTTTCGATCATCTGGCATGCGGTATGAGTGCAAAAGTGACCGATATTAATGCAGAAATTGAAACAGTTTTTCCTAAAATCTTAAGTTTATCCCCAATATATTATTTAAGGTTAACTTTCTGATCACTGGTGGTCTGATCACTTGGACTCCGTGTGATCCAGAGAACGACGCTCTGGATCATGTGAACCAGGATCTTGGGCATAATCTACTGTTAAAAACTAGATACTGTATAGTTATATATGTCAGTATAAAATTGGTAAAAAAGTTCAAAAGTAATGCAGGCGTCACACGGGACGATTAATCGTGCGATTGCATAAGCGATCGCACCCGCCCCTGTCGTTTGTGCGTCACGGGCAATCAGTGATTGACAGGTATCTCTGTATATACACTTATACAAAGATAGGACCGCCCACTGGACTGAAGATCTCAGGAAGAGCAAAGGATTTAAATTATTAATATACAAGTTGTACTAAATCTTTATTTTCTCACTAAACTATATATCAAGCTACTCAGCTCTCCCTGCAAATTTTTACAAGTCTTGTCAGATTTTTACTGGGATTTAGATCTGGACTGTGACTGGGCCATTCACACACATGAATATGCTTTGATCTAAACCATCCATTGTAGCTCTGGTCAGATATTTACGGTCGTTGTCCTGCTGCAAAGTGAACCTACTCCCTAGTCTCAAGTCTTTTGCAGCCTCTAAAAGGTTTTCCTCCAGGATTGCCCTATATTTAGCACCATCCATCTTCCCATCAACTCTAACCAGCTTCCCTTTCTAAAAAAAAGCGCTCCAAACAATATGATACTTCCGTCATGTGTGACGGTAGGGATGGTGTTTTCAGAGTGATGGGCAGAGTTAGTTTTCTGTCAAAGATGGTGTTTTGCTTATGGCCCAAAAAGTTCTACTTTGATCTCATCTGAGCAGAGCACTTTCTTAAACATGCTTGCTGTGTCCTCTACATGACTTTTTGCAAACTGCAAAATGAAATTTTTATGGCTTCCTTTAAAAAAAAAATTAAAAAAAAAAATGTCTTTCTTCTTGCCATGCTTACATGAATACCACATTTCTGGGTTATATTCCTAATAATTGTCCTGTGGACAGATTTTCCCACCTGAGCTGTGGATCTCTGCAGCTTCTCCAATGACCATGGACCTCTTGGCTGCTTCTCTAGTTAGTGCTGTCCTTGCTTAGGATGTCAGTTTAGGTGGACGGCTATGTCTTGGTAGGTTTGAAGTTGTGCCATACTCCTATTTTTGGACGATGGATGGAACAGTGCTCCGTGAGATGTTTAGAGCTTGGGCTGAATTTTTATAACGTGACCCCCTTTACACTTCTCCACAACTTTATCCCTGACCTGTCTGGTGTGTTCCTTGGTTTTCCTGTTACCAAACATCTGAGACTTTCACAGAACAGCAGTAGATAGTGTCACAAAGTCATTGTGCACTGTGTCTTATCGACACAGTGAGTGATGGCTCAGCTGCCCAATAGATTGCAGGGACATACACCTAGGATTTCACTGTATTGAGCGCCCTCGTTGGCTGCCGGCAGTGTTTTCTCTGGCTGGTCTCCCCGAGATCAGTGATTGTTTTGTCTTGTTGGTCTACTAGGCATTGCTCCCACCTGGCCAGAATCCTACTCCACACTGATAAGGGGCAATACCCCGAAACAGCTGTCTGTGGATGGATACCTGGCCTTGGTATTTCCCTTGTCATATCTTTAAACTTGTCAAAGAGTTGGATATTGACTAAAAGGGCCACTTAATATGGTGGTTATGGTGGTTTCCTAAAAAGAGCCACTCCTTGGCTAGGTCCTTCCCGGAGGGATATCTGGCTATTTTCTGTGTTGAGACTCCTAACAGAGGCTCCACAGACTTTTTTGATTTCAATAGATTGCAGGGACATACTGGGCTGTCAGTACTGTTCAGCAGCCCAATCTCAGGTTGGACCTGCGGGGCTCTCTCCAGGTGTCACCGTTCAGGGTGATTGCCTAGCTATTTAGCTGGTTGGCAATGGTCAATCGTAGTTTTGCTTTGTGGAGTGTGCGCCTCATGTGTTGCCATTCTGATTTCTTGCTGCCTGACCTTGCCTTTGACTATTCGTTTGCCTAGCCCTTTTGTCTCTATCCATACTGTTTGTATCTGACCACAGACTGTGACCTGTTTACTCTTTGGTCTTTACCCTCTGCCTTTGATGTACTTTGGGTATTTGACCTTGGACTTCCTGACTTCTCTGTCTCATGGACTTGTGAGAAGTGTCATATTTAGACATGGATCACTCGAGCGTTGATTTTCTCATGCTAAAGAAGCAGATGGTAATGACACTCCGATCAAACTCTAATCCGAATTTGATCAGAGTATCAGTACAGTGTGATCTGATTTTTTTTGAATGACAAAACAGGAGTACACTGTCAGGAGAAGATGGAGAACAAAATTTCACCATTTTCTCCATTTTGTGAGGCTGCAGAATTTGGACTGCACTCAGATGTCATCCGAGTGCAGTCCAATGATTTCCATGCACCCATAGACTTGACTGGGTGTGTGCCATCCAATTTGTGCTGCAAATCACAGCATGCTGCAATTATTTTCTCATCCCGAATGGGCATGAGAAGAAAAACGCTGATCAGCACTGCCCTATAGAATAAAATTGGTCCAAGGGCTATCAGATAAAACATCAGATAGCAGTTGTCCGAATTATACGGTGGTGTGAGCGAGCCCTTACATTGAGAATAAATTACACACAGGGTGACTCAGTTTACTAATAAGGTGACTTCTGGAGGCAATTGGTCAATCAGGATTTTATTTATAGATATCACACTACAGGGGGTTGAATACAAATGCACATCACAATTTTCAAAATTATATTTTTAAAATATTCTTTAAAACGTATAATTTCCTTTACATTTCACAAATACTTATATTGGTATATAACATAAAATCCGAATAAAATATCTTTAATTTTTTAGTGTAGCATGAAAAAATGCGGAAACGTTCACAGGGTATGAATACTTTTTCAAGGCACTGTAAAAAGTAAGTCTACTCTATGTGACAGACAATAATGCAGTATAGAAGTATAGTGTGGCACCCCACGGAGCAAAAGATAGGAGCTTACCTCCGTACCTTGTATACCTGTCGCCGGGCCAGTGGTTTGTAAAAGTCATGGCCTGACCCGGTTCCGTGGCCCCATGGTGCACAGTAAAAGGGGGTTGGCAAGGATTGTCCCTGGAGAGGTCGTCACCGGTTACAGTGGTGACTGGGGTCCTGGCCTCCTCCGCTTCGGACCCTTCCTCCGACCTTTCCTCCTCCAGGAGTGGAACGGATGATGTCGACTATGCCACCTGTGGTGTGTATCCATGGATAAGGCCGCCGCTGCAGGGTACCTCACCGGGGAAGATGTTGGGGTGCAGCCGGGATGATATCGCTCCCCACAGGGAGCGGTCCCCAGGAGGGAGAACGGGTAACTGGGAATCGCCGGATCACAAGGCGATGACAAACAGAGTCAGAGTCACTGGTTGCGGGTTTCAGGTTTATTTACTCATAGGTCTTGGTGTCGCGGGCGGGGAGGAGGGTGTCAGCACACCGCGCTCACCCCTTCTGCTCGGGTCCGGCAGCTGCTCCTGGTGGCTCGAGCTGTGGGCCGGATCCCGGGGTTTCTCGAGCGACACTCCTCGCCCGTGAGTGAAAGGGGGTGTTTGTTGGGTGTGGGGATTGTTATAGTTCGTGACGCCACCCACGGTTGTGGTGATTGCACCACCGCTGCTCAGTGTGGGGGTCCCGGGGATGGTGATGCGGAGCAGCCAGGTGTTGTGTTGCCCCTCCGTGGGTAGGGGTTGGTGATCCCGGGGCCCGGTGATGAGATGTGAAGTGTAGGGCCTGGAGGGCGCAGGGACGTGGGGGCAGCGCTGTGCCTTGCGGCACTATGGTACTCACTCAGCCTGACACACGGACACAGTTTGTACGGTAAACCAACGGCTGGTAGGACGGTCCCACAGACGGCTGCACCTGCACTCCCGGTAGGTGACGGTGATGTCTCTCTTCCTTGCACCTATGTTGACTGATGGTAGCGGTGGATTCCCTCCGGTTACCCGCTCCCCGACTGCAATCTGGGCCGGAGGAGCTCTACACTTTGCCCGCAGGCGCTGGCCCTGAGAAACTGGTGCCGTGGTGGTGGCGGTGTCTCTCCAATACGGGTTGGGCTGTTGCCTTCAATCGGGACTTGGTTGTTGGGGGAGCTGCGTCCCCGTCACTGACGGATTTGGCAAATCTGGCGACTCCTAGCCTTGCCGGGGTCCGAGAGGCCCCTGCCCTGGTGCTGACTGTCCTTCGGAACACTGCTCCAGACCACCGGGCACACAGCCAACGGGGTCCTTCCAGGAACTTCCAAACGGTCCCCCTCCAGACAGTCACCGCCGTTGCTGACCTTGCTGTTCTGGCCCTCACAAAGCTGGACCCTTCAGGCTGTCTTTCTCTTCTGTCACTTTACTTGCTTTTCCTCCTTTACTACTTTCCTTCCTTCACTTTCACTTAGTTGTTTACTTTTGCCCTGTCTAGACTACTCCTCCACTCCTTCCACTTCCTCCTCCCTGACTAGACTGCCTGGTCTCTTCCTGCCTCCAGTGTTGTGAGCTCCTCGGTGGGCGGAGCCAACCGCCTGGCCCACTTCCTGGTGTGCATCATCAACCTCTGGAGGAAGGCAACAAGGATTTGTGGTTAGCTGTGATGTGCCTACCTGGAGTGTGGGGTGTGGTGGTGTTGTGACCTGTGTCCCCTGGCTTGCCCAGGGCGACACATTCCCCCTTAGCAAAAATGCAGACCGTCCGCGGGCTGCCGTCCTACACCGGTTTTATTTTTCTGTAAAAAGGGGATAACAGTGTTAAGCAAACATAAATAACATTTTTAATCAAAACTCTTCCCAAGACGGGAGGCACATTTACTTAAACGTTGCAACGGTATACGGTCACGGTTTCCGCTCTCTCCCACCCAAGCAACCTGGCCCTGATGCTGCCCCTAAAACCCAGGCAGCACCCCTTGACCCACAGTCCAGCACAAGTTACCCGAGCGGGATCTGTCCTTCCCCTCCAGAGGGTAGCCACCGGTTCCGTTGGTGGCTGGGCCCCAGCCGGCTCTGCTGAGGGCCCTCCCTCCAACCTGCCTCTCCGGAGGCGGCATTGCGGAAACGGTAACGGTACCCAACATATTTACAAGCCACTTAACGTTTGTGGTGCCCTGCAAGTTCACGGGCTTGTCCATGGATAGTTCCCATGCTTTTTAAACTTTAACGGTCCCCACGGGGACAACGGTGCCGGCTCCTGCCGGTTCTAATCACTGCAGACAATCAGGTGACAAACTCGGTATATCATTTTCTTCTTATCATCATTTCAAACTTTCAACTTCTTTTCAAAACAAACAATAACTTCCGTGATGGTCCCAACGGGGACTGCTGCTGCGGACATCCGCTGCCCTACGGGGTGTCTTCGTCCTCCTCACCCGGTTCGGGGTGGAAGGACACGGGCACTAGCCCCTCCAGTGCATAACAAGCACGACGTGGAAGGGCTGCCCGGTACCCGTTGCCTCCGGTTCGGGGGATATAAGTGGCCTCCATGCCAGGCAGGGCAACGACCTCCTCCTCTTCTTCCGACACAGGCTCGGTGTCAGGCCCGGGGTCGCTATCTTCTTCCCCCGCCGCAGTCACAGAGGGAGGCACACCAGACGGGCCGGGTGCGGTGCAGCACGCGAGTGCGTAGGACGGAGGTAACACAGGAGCCAGGGGTAGACCGGGTCCCTCAGCCGCAGCGACCGGTCCCTCGGGGACACAGGGGCGTGGGTCATTTTCCAGCTCCTCCATCACGGCCTCCACTCCATACACTCGCGCCACAGCAATTAGGGCCTCTACCTCCGCGGACCACTGTGCCATCAGCCCGCCGATCTGACTCTGGTAGCGACGGCAGATCCCCGCCGCCCGGGCCCTCAACCAGGCGGCTGTTCCAGACGCCGGCTCGGTAGTCTCCGCAGAACTAGGTGGGGCGGACATCTCGGCAGTCGTGCTTTCCAGGAACTGGGTATCTTTGCAGAGTCCTGGTGTCCCTGCTCTTATAGCCGCGGCTAC
Source organism: Anomaloglossus baeobatrachus (assembly GCF_048569485.1). Taxonomy (NCBI): domain Eukaryota; kingdom Metazoa; phylum Chordata; class Amphibia; order Anura; family Aromobatidae; genus Anomaloglossus; species Anomaloglossus baeobatrachus. The sequence goes on from NC_134359.1 coordinate 45,120,566, forward strand.
ATGCGGCCGGCCGCCATCGCGTCCCCCTTAGCTCTTTCCGGCCCCTCCTCTCTCGGGGCGGGGTTTTGGCCTTCGCGCCTCTACTGCTCGAGAAGACGCTCGAGCGGGAACTTTTCGCGCCAAAGATGGCGGCTTCTGAAATTTTTCTGCCGGATACCTCCGGCGGTAACAAGGCGCACCTCTACCAGACGGCAGAGCGGTAAGATCCTGTTCGTGACGCCAAGTTGTCGCGGGCGGGGAGGAGGGTGTCAGCACACCGCGCTCACCCCTTCTGCTCGGGTCCGGCAGCTGCTCCTGGTTGCTCGAGCTGTGGGCCGGATCCCGGGGTTTCTCGAGCGACACTCCTCGCCCGTGAGTGAAAGGGGGTGTTTGTTGGGTGTGGGGATTGTTATAGTTCGTGACGCCACCCACGGTTGTGGTGATTGCACCACCGCTGCTCAGTGTGGGGGTCCCGGGGATGGTGATGCGGAGCAGCCAGGTGTTGTGTTGCCCCTCCGTGGGTAGGGGTTGGTGATCCCGGGGCCCGGTGATGAGATGTGAAGTGTAGGGCCTGGAGGGCGCAGGGACGCGGGGGCAGCGCTGTGCCTTGCGGCACTATGGTACTCAGCCTGACACACGGACACAGTTTGTACGGTAAACCAACGGCTGGTAGGACGGTCCCACAGACGGCTGCACCTGCACTCCCGGTAGGTGACGGTGATGTCTCTCTTCCTTGCACCTATGTTGACTGATGGTAGCGGTGGATTCCCTCCGGTTACCCGCTCCCCGACTGCAATCTGGGCCGGAGGAGCTCTACACTTTGCCCGCAGGCGCTGGCCCTGAGAAACTGGTGCCGTGGCGGTGGCGGTGTCTCTCCAATACGGGTTGGGCTGTTGCCTTCAATCGGGACTTGGTTGTTGGGGGAGCTGCGTCCCCGTCACTGACGGATTTGGCAAATCTGGCGACTCCTAGCCTTGCCGGGGTCCGAGAGGCCCCTGCCCTGGTGCTGACTGTCCTTCGGAACACTGCTCCAGACCACCGGGCACACAGCCAACGGGGTCCTTCCAGGAACTTCCAAACGGTCCCCCTCCAGACAGTCACCGCCGTTGCTGACCTTGCTGTTCTGGCCCTCACAAAGCTGGACCCTTCAGGCTGTCTTTCTCTTCTGTCACTTTACTTGCTTTTCCTCCTTTACTACTTTCCTTCCTTCACTTTCACTTAGTTGTTTACTTTTGCCCTGTCTAGACTACTCCTCCACTCCTTCCACTTCCTCCTCCCTGACTAGACTGCCTGGTCTCTTCCTGCCTCCAGTGTTGTGAGCTCCTCGGTGGGCGGAGCCAACCACCTGGCCCACCCCCTGGTGTGCATCATCAACCTCTGGAGGAAGGCAACAAGGATTTGTGGTTAGCTGTGATGTGCCTACCTGGAGTGTGGGGTGTGGTGGTGTTGTGACCTGTGTCCCCTGGCTTGCCCAGGGCGACACATTGGTGTCACACCCAGGATGCTGGTCTTTACTGCGCTGACTCCAGTCATTTCCAAGCAGGGCAGAGGTCCAAGTCTTGTAGGGCAGCCTGTGGGCTTTCTCCTTTTTGTGCGCTCATGTGGTGGTCCCCTCCTAGTTTCTGGAGCTATTGGGACCCCCTACTCTGCCACCTGAAGCTGCGCTGGTTCCAAGGGGGCAACAAAATCCTCCCCTCTGTAACCCTCTTCTCCTCCATGCCACACGACTACCAGTGCCAGGCTCTCAACTCCTTCCCGGCAAGGCACCTCTCCCATTCCAAGTCTCTGCCGGCTAATGGACCTGGAACCTCCTAACTGGCGTTATCCTCTCTCTCAGCTTAGGAGTCCTCAGCCATCCACTCACCCCGGTCCCAGATAAAGAAAAGGTGTATGAACCGGTCTGGAACTGGTTGTTCCTCCGCTCTGCCTCTCTGAGAGAGAGACAGAGCTCCCCCAGGGATCTGGTCACTGTGAGTCCACTCTCTCTGGTCTCTCCAGGCGTTCTGAGGTAAACTGAAACTAAACTGTTTTTATTGTGATCTCACAATGCTCTTGAAAACCTTAATTACTAATGCAGAAACAATTAAAAATCAATCACTCCCTCGTATACAGTATGTCTATATAGAGCAGAATGGATTGTAAACTATATCTTTCATCTTATATCAAACCTATATATAGTAAATATTCTTTCATATTTATCTATATATCCATCTATCAATTATCTACAATATATAAAAAAGTGAGTACACCCCTGACATTTTTGTAAATATTTTATTACATCTTTTCATGGGACAACACTGAGGATCTGACCCTGTGATACAATGTACAGTGTCAGTGCGCAGCTTGTATAACAGTGTAAATGTGGTGCCCTCTAAATAACTCAACACAGAAACATTAATGTCTAAACCACTGGCAACACAAAGTGAGTACATCCCTAAGTGAAAATTAACAAATTGTGCCCAAAGTGTCAATATTTTGTGTGGCCACCATTATTTTCCAGCACTGTCTTAACTCTCTTGGGCATGGAGGCCACTAGATCTTCACAGGAGCTGCTGGATCCTCTTCTATCCTCCATGACGACATCACGGAGCTGGTGGATGTTAGAGACCTTGCGCTCCTCCACCTATCACTTGAGAAGGCCCAGGGCCGCCACAAGGGGGGGACAAACAGGACTCTAGTCCGGGGCCCCAGCAGAAGGGGGGCCCCTTCACGCTTCATTTATTTTCTTGTGTGTGAGGTGTGGAGGCGGAGCAGGATGGAGACGGAACTAGGGTGCAGTCTCAAGGGGCCCCCAAAATGATGCCAGTCAGGGGCCCTGAAATTCCTAGTGGCAGCCCTGGAAGGCCCTACAGATGCTCCATAGGGTTTAGGTCTGGAGACATTCTTGGTAAGTCCAGCACCTCTACCCAAAGTTTCTTTAGTGAGGCAGTGGTCATCTTGGAGGAGTGTTTGGGGTCGTTATCAAGGGAGGGAATCATGCTCGGCGTCAGTATTTTTCAGTAAATGTTGGCATTCATGGTCTCGTCAATGAACTGTACATCACCACAGCCGGCACAGCTCCAAAGCATGACACTCACACCACACTTGTCTTGCATCATCAGAACCAAATAAGTTTATGTTGGTCTTATCAGACCACAGGACATGGTTCCAGTAATCCATGTCCTTAATCTGATTGTCTTCAGCAAACTGTGGGCTTTCTTGTGCATCTTCTTCAGAAGAGGTTTCCTTCTGGGATGACAGCCATGCAGACCGATTTGATGCAATGTGCAGCTTATGATCTGAGCACTGACTGGCAGACCCCCATTCCTGTAACCTCTGCAGCAATGTTGGCAGCACTCAGATGTCTATTCTGAAAAGACAACCTCTGGATATGTCGCTGAGCACGTGAACTCAACTGCTTTGGTCCACCATTGAGAGGCCTGTTTTGAGTTGAACCTATCTTATTAAACAACTGTATGGTCTTGGCCACCATGCTGCCGCTCAGTGTCAGCGTGTTGGTAATCTTCTTGTAGCCTCGGTCATCTTTATGTGGCGCAACAATTCTTTTTTTCAGACCCTCAGAGAATTCTTTGTCATGAGGAGCCATGTTGAACGTCCAGTGACCAGTATGAGAGAGTGTGCGAGGGATAACACCAAATGTAACACATCTGCTCCCCAATCACGCCTGAGAGCTTGAGAGGTTAAATTGCTAATTGGGCACAATATGGCCATTTTCACTTAGGGGTGTACTCACTTTTGTTGTCAGCGGTTTAGACAATAATGGCTTTGTGCTGAGTTATTTAGAGGGCAACAAATTTACACTGTTATACAAGCTGCGCACTGACACTGTACACTGTATCACAGGGTCAGATCTTCAGTGTTGCCCCATAAAAAGAAATAATGAAATATTAACAAAAATCGGAGGGGTGAACTTAGTTTTGTGATATATATCTATCTATATAAAAATGGAACAGCACCATTTAAACTGGACCCTGGGGGCCAGGCCTCATCACAACCATCCAAATGTTGTAATACACAGATCCAGAAAAAGCACAGGCAGCACTGCAGATTTTCAGGTGAAAAAAGTGGACTTCATTGAGCCCAGTGGTAACATTTCAGTTCATGAGACCCTAATCTAAGATAGCGCTGGATAATCTTAGGGGTACTTTGCACGTTGCGACATCGCTACTGCGATATCGTCGGGGTCAAATCGAAAGTGACGCACATCCGGCGCCGGTAACGATGTCACAACGTGTAAAGCCTAGAAGAGAAGATGAACAAGCGCAAAACAGTCAAAAATCGCTGATGTGTCACATCATTCATTTTCATAATGTCGCTCCTGCTGCAGGTACGATGTTGTTTGTCGTTCCTGCAGCAGTGCACATTGCTGTGTGTGAAGCCGCAGGAACGACAAACATCTCCTTACCTGCGCCCGCCGTCCACCGGCAATGCGGAAGGGAGAAGGTGGGTGGGATGTTATGTCCCGCTCATCTCCGCCCCTCCGCTTCTTTTGGCCGACCGCTTAGTGACGTCGCAGTGACGTCGCTGTGACGCCGAATGCCCCTCCCCCTTGAAGGAGGGATTCTTCGGCAGTCACAGCGACGTTGCCGACCAGGTATGTGCGTGTGACGCTGCCGTAGCGATAATGTTCGCTACAGCAGATCGCACTACATATCGCATGTGCGACGGGGGCAAGGGCTATCGCGCTCGGCATCGCTAGCATTTGCTTGCGATGTCGCAACGTGCAAAGTACCCCTTAGTTGTCCAGAGCGCAGATGCGCATGTGTAACAAAAAACAGATCTGTTCTTATTGGCCCAAGCATAGGTACGCGCAGTGACACACGCAGTGCGCTGCATCGGACACCTGGGTTTTTGACGCCAATATGCATATGAATGTCTTTTTTTAGCTTATAATGAGTGAGTCGTCTTCCCTAAATTAATATTAACACGTGAAATTAGTAACTATTTACACTAAAATTTTTTATAACACTGCGTTTTAATGTTAAAATGATCTGTATATGTCTGTACACTTATAATTGTCACTACATGCTATAAGCATGATCACTGGAATATCACTGACATATTTATATATGTTTACACTAAAATGTTAATTGATCATTAATTAAGCAATGGATGGATAATGGTAAATATTGTATATCCTCTGAATACACATATTGTGGCTTGACAAAGGC